>NC_092336.1:184343750-184645000 GCF_046630445.1 Rutidosis leptorrhynchoides | reverse complement strand
CATTAACAAGATGCATATATAAGAATATCCCCATCATTCCGGGACACCCTTCGGATATGATATAAATTTCGAAGTACTAAAGCATCCGGTACTTTGGATGGGGTTTGTTAGGCCCAATAGATCTATCTTTAGGATTCGCGTCAATTAGGGTGTCTGTTCCCTAATTCTTAGATTACCAGACTTAATAAAAAGGGGCATATTCGATTTCGATAATTCAACCATAGAATGTAGTTTCACGTACTTGTGTCTATTTTGTAAATCATTTATAAAACCTGCATGTATTCTCATCCCAAAAATATTAGATTTTAAAAGTGGGACTATAACTCACTTTCACAGATTTTTACTTCGTCGGGAAGTAAGACTTGGCCACTGGTTGATTCACGAACCTATAACAATATATACATATATATATCAAAGTATGTTCAAAATATATTTACAACACTTTTAATATATTTTGATGTTTTAAGTTTATTAAGTCAGCTGTCCTCGTTAGTAACCTATAACTAGTTGTCCACAGTTAGATGTACAGAAATAAATCGATAAATATTATCTTGAATCAATCCACGACCCAGTGTATACGTATCTCAGTATTGATCACAACTCAAACTATATATATTTTGGAATCAACCTCAACCCTGTATAGCTAACTCCAACATTCACATATAGAGTGTCTATGGTTGTTCCGAAATATATATAGATGTGTCGACATGATAGGTCGAAACATTGTATACGTGTCTATGGTATCTCAAGATTACATAATATACAATACAAGTTGATTAAGTTATGGTTGGAATAGATTTGTTACCAATTTTCACGTAGCTAAAATGAGAAAAATTATCCAATCTTGTTTTACCCATAACTTCTTCATTTTAAATCCGTTTTGAGTGAATCAAATTGCTATGGTTTCATATTGAACTCTATTTTATGAATCTAAACAGAAAAGTATAGGTTTATAGTTGGAAAAATAAGTTACAAGTCGTTTTTGTAAAGGTAGTCATTTCAGTCGAAAGAACGACGTCTAGATGACCATTTTAGAAAACATACTTCCACTTTGAGTTTAATCATAATTTTTGGATATAGTTTCATGTTCATAATAAAAATCATTTTCTCAGAATAAAAACTTTAAAATCAAAGTTTATCATAGTTTTTAATTAACTAACCCAAAACAACCCGCGGTGTTACTACGACGGCGTAAATCCGGTTTTACGGTGTTTTTCGTGTTTCCAGGTTTTAAATCATTAAGTTAGCATATCATATAGATATAGAACATGTGTTTAGTTTATTTTAAAAGTCAAGTTAGAAGGATTAACTTTTGTTTGCGAACAAGTTTAGAATTAACTAAACTATGTTCTAGTGATTACAAGTTTAAACCTTCGAATAAGATAGCTTTATATGTATGAATCGAATGATGTTATGAACATCATTACTACCTTAAGTTCCTTGGATAAACCTACTGGAAAAGAGAAAAATGAATCTAGCTTCAATGGATCCTTGGATGGCTCGAAGTTCTTGAAGCAGAATCATGACACGAAAACAAGTTCAAGTAAGATCATCACTTAAAATAAGATTGTTATAGTTATAGAAATTGAACCAAAGTTTGAATATGATTATTACCTTGTATTAGAATGATAACCTACTGTAAGAAACAAATATTTCTTGAGGTTGGATGATCACCTTACAAGATTGGAAGTGAGCTAGCAAACTTGAAAGTATTCTTGATTTTATGAAACTAGAACTTTTGGAATTTATGAAGAACACTTAGAACTTGAAGATAGAACTTGAGAGAGATCAATTAGATGAAGAAAATTGAAGAATGAAAGTGTTTGTAGGTGTTTTTGGTCGTTGGTGTATGGATTAGATATAAAGGATATGTAATTTTGTTTTCATGTAAATAAGTCATGAATGATTACTCATATTTTTGTAATTTTATGAGATATTTCATGCTAGTTGCCAAATGATGGTTCCCACATGTGTTAGGTGACTCACATGGGCTGCTAAGAGCTGATCATTGGAGTGTATATACCAATAGTACATACATCTAAAAGCTGTGTATTGTACGAGTACGAATACGGGTGCATACGAGTAGAATTGTTGATGAAACTGAACGAGGATGTAATTGTAAGCATTTTTGTTAAGTAGAAGTATTTTGATAAGTGTATTGAAGTCTTTCAAAAGTGTATAAATACATATTAAAACACTACATGTATATACATTTTAACTGAGTCGTTAAGTCATCGTTAGTCGTTACATGTAAGTGTTGTTTTGAAACCTTTAGGTTAACGATCTTGTTAAATGTTGTTAACCCAATGTTTATAATATCAAATGAGATTTTAAATTATTATATTATCATGATATTATGATATATTAATATATCTTAATATGATATATATTCATTTAAATGTCGTTACAACGATAATCGCTACATATATGTCTCGTTTCGAAATCCTTAAGTTAGTAGTCTTGTTTATATGTATGTAACTCATTGTTAATATACTTATGGAGATACTTACTTATCATAATCTCATGTTAACCATATATATATCCATATATATGTCATCATATAGTTTTTACAAGTTTTAACGTTCGTGAATCACCGGTCAACTTGGGTGGTCAATTGTCTATATGAAACATATTTCAATTAATCAAGTCTTAACAAGTTTGATTGCTTAACATGTTGGAAACATTTAATCATGTAAATATCAATCTCAATTAATATATATATACATGGAAAAGTTCGGGTCACTACAAATAAGATACCAGAAAAACTATCTGATCCAGGAAGTTTCACAATTCCATGTTTTCTGGGTAGTCTTAGTTCAATAGAAGCATTAGCAGATTTAGGTGCTAGTATAAATTTAATGCCGTATTCACTATACGCTAAACTAGACCTTGGAGAATTGAAACCAACCAGAATAAGCATACAACTAGCCGATAGATCAATAAAATATCCTAGAGGGATAATGGAGAACATGCTAGTTAAAGTTGGTACTTTAGTATTTCCAGTAGATTTTGTTGTTTTGGACATGGAAGAAGATTCTCAAGTTCCTCTCATATTAGGAAGACCATTCTTAAACACGGCTAAAGCAATGATAGACGTGTTCGGTAAGAAATTGACCCTAAGTATAGAGGATGAGAGTGTTACCTTTTCAGTTGATAGAGCAATGCAACAACCACAATCTGCAGATGATACATGTTATTATATTCAAACTATAGATGCACATGCAGAATTATTAGAAGAATTTCCAGAATTACAAGGAACAGGAGAATGTTCTTTAGGAGAAGGTAATGAACCAATTGATGAAGCTGAAATGTTAGCTACACTTATAACTAATGGATATGAACCAACAACAGAAGAAATTCAAATGCTAAAAGAAGAAGACAGATATCGATATAAATCATCGATAGAAGAACCTCCGAAATTAGAGTTAAAGCCACTTCCAAACCATTTGGAATACGCTTATTTACATGGTGAATCTAAATTACCTGTAATACTATCGTCTTCTCTTACTGAAAATGAGAAATCACAACTCATTTCTGTGTTGAAAGCTCATAAACCAGCCATTGCATGGAAGATTCATGATATTAAAGGAATAAGTCCTTCGTATTGCACACATAAAATCCTTATGGAAGAAGGTCATAAAACGTATGTGCAACTCCAACGAAGACTAAATCCTAATATGCAAGATGTAGTTAAGAAAGAGATTATTAAACTGCTAGATGCAGGTCTAATTTATCCAATTTCTGATAGTCCATGGGTAAGCCCAGTTCAATGCGTGCCTAAGAAGGGTGGCATGACTGTCATTACAAATGAGAAAAATGAGCTTATTCCTACTAGGACTGTAACAGGATGGCGTGTGTGTATTGATTATAGAAAATTAAATGACGCCACCAGAAAAGATCACTTTCCCTTACCTTTCATTGATCAAATGTTGGAAAGATTAGCCGGAAATAGTTACTATTGTTTTCTAGATGGATTTTTCGGATATTTTCAAATTCCAATAGCACCCGAGGACCAAGAGAAACCACATTCACGTGCCCTTATGGTACTTTTGCTTACAAACGCATGCCATTTGGACTTTGCAATGCCCCTGCAACCTTTCAAAGGTGCATGATGGCGATTTTTCACGACATGATAGAAGAATGCATGGAAGTTTTCATGGATGACTTTTCAGTCTTCGGTGATACATTTGAATCATATCTAGTTAATCTGGAACGAATCCTAATTAGATGCGAAAAATCAAATCTAGTTCTTAATTGGGAGAAATGCCATTTCATGGTTAAAGAAGGCATCGTTCTTGGACATAAAATTTCAAAAGAAGGAATTGAAGTGGATAGAGCTAAAGTAGATGTAATTGCCAAACTTCCACATCCCACCAATGTTAGAGGAGTTAGGAGTTTTCTAGGGCATGCCGGTTTTTACCGACGTTTCATAAAAGATTTTTCTAAAATTGCCACTCCTATGAATAAACTCCTAGAAAAGGATGCTCCATTCATCTTTTCAGATGAGTGTATCAAATCTTTTAATATTCTTAAAGAGAAACTCACTAATGCGCCGATCATGATAACACCAAATTGGAATCTACCATTTGAACTAATGTGCGATGCAAGTGATTTTGCAATGGGAGCCGTTTTAGGACAAAGGATTGAAAAACGATTTCAACCTATATATTATGCTAGTAAGACGTTACAAGGAGCACAAACGAACTATACAACTACTGAAAAAGAACTCCTTGCTATTGTCTTTGCTTTTGACAAATTTCATTCATATCTCGTTCTAGCAAAAACGGTGGTCTATACCGACCATTCTGCTCTTAGATACCTATTTTCAAAACAAGATGCTAAACCAAGATTAATCCGTTGGATATTACTCTTACAAGAGTTTGATATTGAAATCCGAGATAAAAGAGGAGCAGAAAATCTCGCCGCTGATCATCTTTCTCGTCTTGAAAATCCCGAATTATAAGTTCTAAATGAATCGGCCATACAAGACAACTTTCCTGATGAATATCTATTGAAGATAGATTATAAATAAATTCCATGGTTTGCAGACTATGCAAACTATTTAGTATGTGGATTCCTTGAAAAAGGATTATCGTACCAAAAACGAAAGAAATTCTTCAGTGATATAAAACACTATTTTTGGGAAGATCCACATCTGTTTAAAAGTTGTCCCGATGGAATAATACGCCGATGTGTATTTGGAGATGAAGCTAGTAAAATATTAAACCATTGTCACACAGGACCAACAGGAGGGCATTATGGGCCTCAACTAACAGCAAGAAAAGTTTATGATGCTGGATTCTATTGGCCTACAATTTACAAAGACGCACACCTTCTTTGCAAATCCTGTGATGCTTGTCAAAGGGCCGGAAAAATAAGTCAATGGGATGAAATGCCACAAAATGTCATCCAAGTATGTGAAGTATTTGACATTTGGGGTATTGACTTTATGGGTCCATTTCCAAAATCTCATAATAATCTATATATACTCGTAGCCATTGATTATGTATCTAAATGGGCGGAAGCACAAGCTCTCCCAACTAACGATGCAAGAGTTGTAGTCAACTTTTTAAAACATCTTTTTGCAAGGTTTGGAACACCGAAAGCTTTAATAAGTGATCGGGGTACTCATTTTTGTAATAATCAACTTGAGAAAGTTCTTAAAAGATATGGAGTAACTCATAAAATCTCCACCGCATATCATCCACAAACAAGTGGACAAGTTGAAAATACAAACCGAGCTTTAAAACGTATTCTAGAGAAAACCGTAGGATCAAATCCGAAGGAATGGTCCATTAAATTGGAGGATGCACTCTGGGCTTTTAGAACAGCCTACAAAACTCCAATTGGAACCACACCTTTTAGACTTGTTTATGGAAAAGCATGTCATCTTCCAGTAGAAATTGAACACAAAGCATTTTGGGCTTTGAAGACATGTAATCTTGATATACATGAAGCTGGACGTCTACGATTAAGTCAACTAAACGAATTAAAAGAATTAAGACATGAAGCATACGATAATTCGTTAATCTATAAGGAAAGAACGAAGAAATGGCATGATAAAAGAATCAGAAGTTTAAAAGAATTTAAAGAAGGAGACAGAGTTCTTCTTTTCAATTCACGATTCAAGCTATTTCCTGGAAAATTGAAATCAAGATGGTCTGGACCATTCATAGTTAAAAGAGTTTTTCCATACGGAACGATAGAATTAATAAATTCAAATGGAATTGAATTTAAAGTTAATGGTCACAGAGTTAAACACTACATAGATAGTCCGATGGGAGTCGACAACGAAGTTAATCACAATTTCGACACCACAGCTAACTAAGTGTGGGGAGAATCAAGTCTTTAACGGATAATATGTATTTATGTTAGAGTTAGATTGTCTGTTTTCGTGTAGTTCTCGAAAATGGAACCCGAATGGTCTTTCCCTAGCAGACCCTAAAGAACTAGTCTTCTCCCCCCATTCTGAATTTTTATTTTTTTTAGGAAATGAAGACTGCCTGTGAACTAAACCATGGTCTAATGCTACACGCTTTGATCACTAAACGTAATAATGACACACTTCCGAGTGAAATAGTATCAGTAATCAGAGAAAGAATGGACGGAGTTAGAAAAGAATCCAGATGCGAAGATAATAAGTTACAATTTGGTAAAGGAAAATCAAAATCCGCAGCGAAAAGAAGAGCACGACACCTAGAAAGATGTCACAAATGCGGAAAATGGTCACATGGAGGTAAATGTTCAAATAATCAAACCTATTCAAATACCGAATTTGTTACTTTATGCAGAGACGGACCGTTCATATGTTTAGAAGAAAAGACACTGAATGCTCGAGGTTACGCCTATGTAGCCATGGAAAACCAATTAAACCGACTATCTTATGAATGGGATAGATCATATAACTAAGAAATCTATTTCACAGGTAAGTTTGTACAGTTTTTATTTTATTTTATTTTTTATTTTTAACCTTTTGATAATAAACGCTAATTTGTTCGCTATAAAGTATTAAATTGGTATTGAATAAAATTAGGTTTGGCGACCGAAATTGTTGATATTATTCAAAAATTTATTACATCACTGCGAAATTTAACGTTTATTCTTAAGGTATAAATATCTTTAAACAATCAACCCAAAATATTTCAAAAATTCGTCATGAGTTAAATTAGGTCTTGGAATCGAAATTACTTTACCGAAAAGAGGGGCGCATATTTTTGATAATATTTGATTGATTAAAGTGGGATAAAAAGCCAAAAAGATTTTTAATTTTATTTTTACCATGTTTTTAAAATTAATATATAAATCTTAAATTAATATTGTAAACTTTGTAAAATCAATATATTTAAAATTGTAAATATTTGAAAAATTAATATAAGTTTGGTGTGAATTTATAATATGAATTTTTAAATTAAGTTTGATGTGAATTTATAATATGAATTTTTAAATTAAGTTTGGTGTGAATTTTTAATTTTTAAAATATGAATTTTAATTTTATGCATTTTAAATTGTAAGTTTGGTGTGAATTTTTAATATTAATTTTGAATTTTATATTTAAGTTGTGTGAATTTAAAAACAAAAATTTACTTTATCTCATTAAGTTAAAAATATGATTTTTAAATTTCGTCGTAAGTTGAAGACTAGGTCTTTGAACCGAAATTGCTTTACCCAAGGGAGGGACGAGAACTTTTATTATCATTATTTTTAATCTTATTGAATTAAAGTATGCCAAAAACATTTAAAAAACCCAAAAATCTTAGCTTTTAAAACAATCGCTACAAAAAGACAAATTTTAAAAATTTTGTCGAGGGACGGACTAGGACATCGATCCGAAACGACCTCGTCCTAAATAACAAGGGAAACAAAATTTTAAAATTAATTACTTAATTGTTTTAATTAATATAAGATGTTAAAAAAAAAAAAAAAGAGCAAACTCCGCGACTCGCGGAGTTTGAAAGGGAAATCCACCGCGAGTCGCGGAGGATGAAAAATCCAGAAAAAAAATATATACTGATCGAACTGATCAGTCCCAACACAGAAAAAAAAATAATACTGCGAAATAACTGCCGAAAAAACTCGAAAATACACCCCCAAAATCACAATTTTTAACCGTTAATCATTAAATCTTTTACTAAAATCATGTTGAGAAGGATGCTATCAAGGAATTACTCAAGAAAAACGGTAAATTTCTACACCTAAACACCATTTTATCCGAAAATTAGTGTTCTTGAGCAATTTTATACCCAATTTGATTTTGATGCTTTTTAGTGTAATTATGCTTAAATTGTTTATGTATTATGCTTGTATAACCTAGATTGATGCTATTTAACATAATTAGAAGCCTTAAACTTCAAATTTTGAGTAATCTAGGGTTTGTGTTCTTGAGCAAATTTGGGGCTTTTTGATATAAACAGGTTATGGCCGATTTTTGTCATGAATTGTTGCTAAATTAAGTAGTGTAACATATTTAGGTAGTTAAATGATCCAAACTTTGAGCCTAAACATGATTTTGAGAATTAAAGTGGACTTTTTCAAGTCTAAAAATTCATGAACTTGATTTTTGAGAGATAATGCCATTTGAAACTTGTTTAATTGCTAGTAATGATTATTTTGACATGTTATTTGAGTTGAATGCTTATGAACTTTGCGAACATTTTCGTATATGCTTATTTGAAAAGGTGTAGATTTGATAAAAATATGAAAATGAGCTTAAGTTTGATATAAATTGATCATGTCATTGTAATTATTTTGATTGATGATTTTGCTGACACTAATGCATATTTGGATGCACAAAAATTGTGTTTGATGTGTTTTGCAGACTGAAAGGGGTGAATCTTCATCCCAAGCTCGCAATGCTCCTGCTGAGAATGCGGAACAACAGGAGGTGGATAGCTACTACAAGCAAGATATACCTCATCCAGTCATGACATTTTCTGATATGCACTTGGAAGATTTGCACCCGAACCTGAGATTTGACAGACTTTGGATAGATTATCCAAAATACCAAAGGGGTTTGCATACTCTTCATTCTAAAGTTGTTTCGGTACCTAGGGTCATAGAATGGGGACCATTAGAAGCTGTAGAATTGGCCGGGCCAATTAGGGAATTACTTGCACAGAGGTATGGTAATTCTACTTTTAATGACTGGGTACGTTTATTCACCATGCGTAGACCTGTATATAAAGTATGGTGTGAAGAATTGTTATGTAGTATAGAATTAAATGATCGGGTAGATAGTTTAACCGATCGATCTTTTATTAGATTTTTGTTAGGAGGTTCGATGCGCCACATGTCTTTACTAGACATGGCTCAGGCTTTACGTATATATACGCCTGAGGAATTAGCATCTGCCGATTGTAGAGGGTTGATACTAAATGGTAGAAAGATAGATGAAAATTTTGATACACATGGTGTATGGAGTCAAATGACAAGCCATCACCGATTCAAAGGGGAAAATTACTCTTATTTGGATATAGATAGAGCCGAATTAAGAGTGATTCATAGGTTTTTAGCTAATTCGATTACACAAAGTGGTAAGAACAAGAAAAAGGTAAATGAACAGGATTTGTTTTACCATATGTGTATTCGAGACCCACAAAGCGCTGTAAGTATACCTTATTGTATGAGTTATTATTTATCAGCTATGGTTAGGGGGATGAGACCGCATAGCATAATAGGAGGTGGTATTTTTATTACTTTGATTGCTGAATATCTCGGTGTGGATATAAGTCGGGGGGGGATTATTAGTTGAAGAACCAGAACCCCGCGATACTATAGGTTTAAATGTATACCATGGTGCGAAAGTTTTGAAGAGGCAAAATAACGCCGCAGTACAATACCATGGTAGACATCCACAGGTTGAGAGAAACCAACAGCAAGGTAATGTAGGAGGGGGAAATGAAATGCAAGAAATGCAAAGGTTTATAGCTTCACAGGAGTACGAAAATGCTAGACAGAGAGCATTTGAAGATTGGCAAGTTCATCAAAACCAAATAATAGCTCATTGCCAACATATAGATAGAAACTATATTCCTACTCCAAAACCCATATTCCCTCCCTGGTCTATAGAGATGCAACCACCGTATCCTACGTATAACCCTGCCGAAGCATTCTATAGCACCTATGGTTATGCTTGGAACCCCTATTGGTATCAGTATCATCCCTAGTCTACTTAGTTTTATTTATTTTGTAATTTGTAATGTTGATACGTTTAATACTTATGTTAATATTGTAATAGTTTTTATAATTTTCTAACTTTTATTCTTATATTTTAATAATTTTTGAATGTGGGATAATATACCAAACTTCAAAAATATGTATATATGTTTGCAGTTTATCTTATGTACACAACAGGGTAAAACAATGCATTTTCAAAGACTGACATTAAGTTCAGCAAAAGCAACTAATTTTGACGACAAGATGCAAAATATATGTGAAATAACAACAAGACGGAATGAACAAATGATGTGCACCATTTATCATTCAGCAAACAAACGCCAATATATTTGGAAACTTTGGTAAAATTTAATCATTTTCACACAAATCACCCTCAATAATTTAAATTGTTACTGATTTCTTGCAAATGAGGGCATTGCAAGATCTTAAGTGTGGGAAGGGGTTAAATTCTTTCGGATTTTAAAATTTTTATCTTAAACACTGGGTTACCATTAAAAATACTAGTAAAGCAGTAGTTGTATTAGAATCTAGTGCTCTCTGATAATAAAGAACAGCCCTAGTCTTATATACTAACTACCCAATTCTAGTAAAATTTTTCAAAATTTTCAATTAAATGAACTCAAAATCATGTTTATACATATTTATGAACGACAAAACTAGGTTTTAACACCGAAATTATTGTTACCTCAGAAAGGACATAAATTGAGAAACAAACCAAAATGTTAAAATTCATTTAAAATGGAATAGAGGACAATAAAAAGGAAAATAAAAGCCAAGTGTGGGAAAATTCTCCAAGTTATTCAAAACATATATCACATATTTTTGTACAAATAACTGAAAATACTTTTGCTTTGGACTAAACTAAAATGTTTTACCTGATTTACTGTAAGAGAGATGGATCTACACGATGAATCAATTCCATCATTAAAAGGAAGTAAAGTCTTCCGAAAAAGACACGCGCTTCTTGATTTAGGTCAAGAAGTTGTCGTCCAGACCAGCTGTAGGTTGACGAAAAATCTAGAAAAGTCATCACTAAAATCAGCAGGAAATCCACGGACCTCAGAATTAAACAGGGTCGCCAAGTGGTCAGATTTATCCTAACCATGAGAAAGATTTATCTCATAAAATGGGGGGCACCATGCAAATTAACTGGATAAGACTAATGAATCAAATCTCCAGAAAGGATAATCTCCTTAAAAGATCAAAAATCAGCTTTTAAGCCTGATATTACTCAATCCTTGAGATTGACCTTAAAGATTGAGAATTACAAACTCATGGAATTCAATGATATCTAAACTCGAGCTTGAACGAGAAAATATTTTGATCAAAATTACAAACCGATTTGTTTTCTGAAAACCCTATTTTCAATGCGTTCATTACCATTGAACGTAAAATCCTAGGAATTCACCTGGAATTCATTAGGTCACCTGAACTAAATCGGGTGTCAACCGTAAGAACGGTGGTTGCATAGTGGTCAAAGATAGGACCTTGTGCCAGACCGAAAAATCATAAGGGTGAGCTTTACTATTGCTCCTACCAAGGATAGTAATTGCGTCCGACACGTTATAGACCATAATTAAAAGCATGTCAGGGGACATTGCCTTAACAATTGCTTGTTCAACGCTTTCCTTTACAACCGGACGGTAGTTTACCGAAAGGTAATATACGGGACAAGTAAACTGGACGTGTTGCTTTCCAAATACAAGGTTAGCAAGTGGGTGACACAAAACCGCAAGTTTTGAGCTAAAATTTTCAAATCTGAAACCCACCAAGCCCACAAAAATATTTTGCAAACACCGGTAAAGGGTTATTCCGGAAAACTTATCTAGGGTAAAAACTAGATTTAATTTTCAAAAGATCAAATGTTTTTATAAAAGATCCAATTTCCTTAATGAATCTAAATTTTTATAGTCATGTGGGACTGTAAACCATATCGTTACTACCATTGTTTATACCGCCGTATAGAAATCACTGATGTACAAAGTGTGAAGAATAAAGAAGTGATTCTAGTATTTCAAGACGATATTGCTTGAGGACAAGCAACGCTCAAGTGTGGGAATATTTGATAATGCTAAAAACGAACATATATTTCATAGCATTATTCCTCAAAAACACAAACTTTTAGTTGCAATTGTTCTATTTAAAAGTGATATTCGTTTAAATAATAAAAGGTGAAGACAAAAGACAGAATCGACGAATTGAAGATGCAAACGACCAAAAAGCTCAAAAGTACAAAAGACAATCAAAGAGGTTCCAATTATTGATAAGAAACGTCTCGAAATTACAAGAGTACAAGATTCAAAACGCAAAGTACAAGATATTAAATTGTACGCAAGGACGTTCAAAAATCCGGAACCGGGACCAGAGTCAACTCTCAACGCTCGACGCAACGGACTAAAAATTACAAGTCAACTTTGCACGTAAATATAATATAATATTTAAATAATTCTTATAATTATTTATATATTATATAAATAATAAAAATCCGTCGGCAAGAAAGACTCCAAAGGTTGTGAGCTATATTTACAAACTCCGCGACTCGCGGAGTTTGAAGGCAAAAAATGCCGCGAGTCGCGGAGCCCCAAAGTTTGAAACTCCCTATAAAAGCAACCGAATTCTGATCATTTTTCATAACATATATATCCATCTCTCTATCTATATACGTAAAATATATATATATATATATAATTTATATTTTAATTTTAATTTTAATTTTAATCCTAATAATAAGGGTATGTTAGCGAATATTGTAAGGGTGTAAGTCGAAATTCTGTCCGTGTAACGCTACGCTATTTTTAATCATTGTAAGTTATGTTCAACCTTTTTAATTTAATGTCTCATAGCTAAGTTATTATTATGCTTATTTAATCCGAAGTAATCATGATGTTGGGCTAATTACTAAAATTGGGTAATTGGGCTTTGTACCATAATTAGGGTTTGGACAAAAGAACGACACTTGTGGAAATTAGACTATGGTCTATTAATGGGCTTTATATTTGTTTAACTAAATGATAGTTTGTTAATGTTAATATAAAGATTTACAATTGGGCGTCCCTATAAATTACCATATACACTCGATCGGACACGATGGGCGGGGTATTTATATGTACGAATAATCGTTCATTTAACCGGACACGGGAATGGATTAATAGCCACTAGAATAATTAAAACAGGGGTGAAATTATGTACAAGGACACTTGGTATAATTGATAACAAAATATTAAAACCTTGGGTTACACTCAGTCGACATCCTGGTGTAATTATTAAACAAAGTATTAAAATCTTGTTACAGTTTAAGTCCCCAATTAGTTGGAATATTTAACTTCGGGTATAAGGATAATTTGACGAGGATACTCGCACTTTATATTTATGACTGATGGACTGTTATGGACAAAAACCATACGGACATATTAAATAATCCAGGACAAAGGACAATTAACCCATGGGCATAAAACTAAAATCAACACGTCAAACATCATGATTACGGAAGTTTAAATAAGCATAATTCTTTTATTTCATATTTAATTTCCTTTATTTTATATTTAATTGCACTTCTAATTATCGCATTTTTATTGTTATTGTATTTAATTGCACTTTTAATTATCGTACTTTTTAATTATCGCAAGTTTATTTTATCGCACTTTTATTATTCGCAATTTCATTATCGTTATTTACTTTACGCTTTAAATTAAGTCTTTTATTTATTATTTTACATTTGGTTTTAACTGCGACTGAAGTTTTAAAATCGACAAACCGGTCATTAAACGGTAAAAACCCCCCTTTATAATAATAATATTACTTGTATATATATTTGTATTTTTATAAAAGTAAACTAATATAGCGTTAAGCTTTGTTTAAAAAAAGATTCCCTGTGGAATGAACCGGACTTACTAAAAACTACACTACTGTACGATTAGGTACACTGCCTATAAGTGTTGTAGCAAGGTTTAAGTATATCCATTCTATAAATAAATAAATATCTTGTGTAAAATTGTATCGTATTTAATAGTATTTTCTTGTAAAATTTAATAGTATTTCGTATACACCTCGCAACACATCAGTTTGTATGAGACATTTATGTTCCAAATCGTACATGTGCCCCTAATTGAATACGGAGTAACATTTTTCATACTCCTTCACATTATCACATGTACTAAAACATAAACTAAATGAACAGTACTTGGATGCTTACATCATGTTGAACTCAGCTATTCCGAAGTTGTTTTCGTTTTCAATGTCAGCCCCAGGTTTTGGGCAGCCTTTGTCTTTTATTATTTTTAAAAGAAAATTTATCTCGTCGCAACGCATGAACTTTGTAACTCGTTAACTAGATAACTAAATATTGGAATCTACGTAGTTACCCTAATGATCCTGAGAAAATGACCCTTGATTTCCCAGTAGGTCTTAGTGTCTTAGACCATTTGCAACGGTATCAAACCCGTGTCCATGAAATCCCAGTGAGTACCAAACCCACACCCAAACCCAAGTAATAAGGCATGTGATTTACAATTTTGCAGGGCATGGGTTGGTTTCCAACAGCCAAACCCACTAGTGTGGCTTTTCTATGAATGGAGGAAATTGTTATAATATATAAATATATATATATATATATATATATATATATATATATAAATGGATAGTCAATTATTGATACACAAAAGTAATATTATTGTATTACCTAAACTTGTGATATTTTTTCTATAAATAGCCATGAATGCAAGCATTAAACTTGCACCATTTTCTCACACTTACAAAGTGTTTCTTTCTTTCTCTCCATTATCATCTTTGTTCTTACACTTCATTATTAGCATTCTTAATCAAGAATCAAGCCACTAAAGGTAGTTATAAGCCTACTGAATTATAACATCAAGAATCAAACCACTAAAGGTAGTTATAAGCCTACTGAATTATAACACGTTATCAGCACGATAATCTTAATACTAATTATGGTTCGCTCTGCCACCTAAATGATATATGGTCGGTTATACCACCTGAATAATATATGGTCGACATTGTCGCCTAATTATCATTTATGTTACTAACATTTATATTTCTATTATCTAACATTTATATGGTCGACACTGTCACCTAATTATCATTTATGTTATATAACATTTATTTATGATTGCTTACATATGGTCGACACTGTCGCCTACTTATCATTTATGTTATATTAAATTTATGTTTAATGTTTATATACTTATGAATATAAATTGACTCTAATTTATCATGTTGTTTGTTTTAATTTTTGATAATAGAAAATGTCGAATCTGGAAAAGCTTAAATTTACTCCTTTAGAATCAACGGGAAACAACTACATGCCATGGGTTATAAAAGTAAAAATGCATCTTAAATAAATGGGCATTCTTGAAACCATAAATGAAAACAACACTTGTTCTGAAAAAGAACAAGCAACGGCATGTTGCTTTATTCATCAACATATTGATGAATGCTTACAAAATAATTATGTGACTGTAGAAGATCCCCATGTTTTATGGGAAGGTCTCAAAAGTAGATTCAATAATCAAAGAGAAATTTTACTTCCAGCTGCTATGGATCAATGGAGAACATTAAGGTTCCAAGACTTTAAGAAAGTAAATGAATATAGCTCAGCTCTGTATAATACAGTCTCACAACTTAAATTCTGTGGACATGAAATAAGTGATGCAGACATGTTGGAGAAAACTTTCTCCACAATGAATGCTGCCAACATCACAGTGCAAAGAAATTTGAGAATGCTAAAGTTCAACACATATCCTGAACTTAATTCATATCTCTTGGTTGCAGAGCAAAATGATGAGCTATTAATGAAAAATCAGCAATCCCGTCCTACTGGTACACTTACAATCCCTGAAGCAAATACTGCAAATAATTATAAACAGGGACAAGGACGCGGGCAAGGTCGTGGTTATAATAACCATCGCCATCATCATGCCAAAAGCCATAACTATGGTAGAAACCATCCTTATGGTAATGGGAATGGGCGTGGACGTGGCCGTGGTCGTGGCCGTGGTGGTCAAAGAAATAATAATCCACGAAAATATAAATATCAACCACTAAACAAGATGTTGAAGAAAATTCTTCTAAATATTCTGAAGAATCTTGTTACAGATGTGGTAGAATGGGCCACTGGGCTAATACTTGCCGAACATCTAAACATCTTGTTAAGATGTATCAGGATTAGCTGAAAGGTAAAGAAAATGAAGTAAATTTTGTGGATAATATTGATCCAACAGTCACTGAGCAACCATCTGATTTATATGAAGATTTCTTGAATTAAATTAATATGTTTCTTTTATAAATAAAACGATTTAACCTTTGTCATCATGTTTTCTCAAATGTTTCAGTTCTATATGTTTTATCAAATGTTCCAGTTCTATGTTTGATGTTTCAATTCTATGTATGTCAAATGTTTCAGTTTTATCTATTTGTGTGTAATAAACATTTTGTGTAACATTTATATACTTACTGTTTGTTTCTTATATATGAAGTTTAATATGAATTCTGCTGGAACACAACATCAATCAAGTAGTGGAGATCTCTGTATAGCAGATAGTGGTACTACACACACTATACTTAAATCTGAAAAATATTTCATTGATTTGAAACCAACGGAAGGAACTATACATACAATATCAGGTGCTGCTAACTTGATAGAAGGGATAGGAAAGGTAAAATTCATATTACCAAACGGTACAACATTTTTAATTAATAATGCCTTATTCTCTCCTAAGTCAAGCAGAAATTTATTGAGTTTTTCTGACATATACCTTAATGGATATGATTATCAGTCAGTAACGGCAGAAAATGAGAAATATTTAAGTATCACTAACAAGAATCACGTGATTGAAAAACTGCCAAGACTTAATTCTGGATTACATTATACACATATAAATGTACCAGAAGCACAGATGGTGATTAAAGAAAAGTATATTGATCCTGGTGTATTTAATTTATGGCATAACAGATTGGGCCATCCAGGATCAACAATGATGAAAAGAATTATTGAATGTACACATGGACATCCACTGAAGGATAGAAAAATCCTTCATGATACAATGGTTCCATGTATATCTTGCTCTCTTGGAAAATTGATAACTAGACCCTCACTACTTAAGGTTGAGAAAGAATCACCAATGTTTCTTGAAAGAATTCAAGGTGATATTTGTGGACCAATTCATCCACCATGTGGACCATTTAGATATTTCATGGTCCTAATAGACGCATCTAGTAGATGGTCTCATGTTTGTCTATTATCAAGCCGTAATGTGGCATTTGCAAAATTTCTTGCCAAAATTATTAAATTGAGAGCACATTTTCCTGATTACATCATTAAAAAGGTGAGACTTGATAATGCTGGTGAGTTTACATCTCAAGCATTTAATGACTATTGCATGTCTATAGGAATTATTGTTGAACATTCTATTGCTCATGTGCATACACAAAATGGTTTAGTCGAGTCACTGATTAAACGCTTACAGTTAATCGCTAGACCATTGATAATGAGAACAAAACTCCCTGTATCTATATGGGGTCATGCAATTTTACATGCTGCTGCATTGATTCGCATCAGACCAAGTGCAAGTCATAAATATTCCCCCCTACAACTTGCTTTTGGTCAAGAGTCAAATATTTCCCACCTTAGAACATTTGGTTGTACAGTATATGTTCCAATTGCGCCACCACAACGTACAAAAATGGGTCCTCAAAGGAGGTTGGGAATATATGTTGGATATGAAACATCTTCAATCATAAGGTATATTGAACCTATGACAGGTGATGTTTTTACAGCACGTTTTGCTGATTGTCATTTTAATGAAACATTGTTTCCTAGATTAGGGGGAGAAATAAAAAATAAAGAAAATGATGTTTCATGGTGTGAACCTCAATTAAAGTATCTTGATCCTCGCACAAAAGAATGCGAGACAGAAGTTCAAAAGATAATGCATATACAAGAACTTGCAAATCAAATGCCTGATGCATTCACAGATACAAAAAGGGTGACTAAATCATATATACGAGCAGTTAATACTCCAGCTCGAGTTGAGATTCCAAATCGGAAAACTGATAATGTAGTCACTCAAGAATCTATGCCACGTCTGAAACGTGGGAGACCAGTTGGTTCCAAAGATAAAAATCCTCGAAAAAGAAAATTAGCTGATAATAAGGTAAAAGAAAGTGTTCAAGAAGAACCACAAATCAGTACTCCTACTGCAGAGGAAATTGATGATGTCAATACATAAATTGCAATCAATTATGCACATTCAAAAATATTATGGAACCGAAATGAAATGAAAAATCTTGATGAGAAATTTTCATTTAATGTTGCATAGGACATCATGAATAATGATGATGATCCAGAGCCAACATCTATGGTTGAATGTCAAAATAGACATGATTGGGCTCAATGGAAAGAAGCAATACGAGCTGAATTAGAATCACTCAATAAAAGAAAAGTTTTCGGATCCATCATTCTCACTCCTAAAGATGTGAAACCTGTAGGATACAGATGGATTTTTGTCCGAAAAAGAAATGAGAAAAATGAAGTTACAAGGTATAAAGCTAGACTTGTAGCTCAAGGTTTTTCTCAAAGACCGGGAATTGATTATGAAGAAACTTATTCCCATGTTATGGATGCAATTACTTTTAGATACTTAATCAGCCTGGCAGTTTCTAAAAATTTAGAAATGCATCTCATGGATGTTGTGACTGCTTATCTATATGGATCACTTGATAGTGATATATATATATATGAAGATACCTGAAGGATTTAAGGTACCAGAAGCATCAAATGCAAAACTCAAATAAATGTATTCGATTAAATTACAAAGATCTTTATATGGGTTAAAACAATCGGGACGTATGTGGTATAACCGATTAAGTGATTACTTGATAAGCAAAGGGTATACAAATAACCTTACTTGTCCTTGTGTTTTCATTAAGAAAACAACATCCGGATATGTGATCATAGATGTTTATGTTGATGATCTAAACATCATAGGTACAAATAAAGAGATCCATGAAGCCATTCAACTTCTAAAGAAATAATTTGAAATGAAAGATCTCGGAAAAACCAAGTATTGCCTTGGTTTACAAATTGAGCATATGCCTAATGGTTTACTTGTACATCAAACAACATATACTGAAAAGATTCTGAAACGTTTCAATATGGACAAGGCAAAACCATTAAGTACTCCTATGGTTGTTAGATCACTCAATGTTGAAACTGATCCATTTCGTCCATGTGAAGATCATGAAGATATTCTTGGACCAGAAGTACCATATCTTAGTGCAATTGGAGCTCTTATGTATCTTACAAATTGTACAAGACCTGACATTTCTTTTGCAGTTAATTTGTTGGCAAGGTTCAGCTCTGCTCATACCAAAAGACACTGGAATGGGATCAAACACATATTTCGATACCTTCGAGGAACTACTGATTTAGGATTATTTTATTCTAACGAATCAAAACAAGATTTGGTTGGTTATGCTGATGCAGGTTATTTATCTGATCCACATAAAGCTAAATCTCAAACTGGATATGTATTCCTAAATGGAGGTACTGCAATATCATGGCGTTCTCAAAAACAAACACTTGTTGCTACATCATCAAATCATGCCGAAGTGATTGCATTACATGAAGCTACTCGGGAATGTTTTTGGTTGAGATCAATGACACAAATCATTACTGATTCTTGTGGACTAGAACGCGATAAAAGTCCAACAATTATCTATGAAGATAATGCAGCTTGCATAGCACAGATGAAAGAAGGGTATATCAAAAGTGACCGAACCAAACACATACCTCCTAGATTCTTCTCATACACTCAAAATCTCATTAAGGACAACGAGATTGAAATGAGATATGTTCAATCCAGCAAAAACTCTGCTGATCTTTTCACGAAAGCACTTCCAACTGCTATTTTCAGAACACACGTTCATAACATTGGCATGAGACATGTTCAAAAGATGTAACAACTGAAGCGATGTCTACTTGAGGGGAGTCAACTCCATGCTGCACTCTTTTTCCCTTAGCTAAAGTTTTTTTCCCACTGGGTTTTCTTTAGCAAGGTTTTTAACGAGGCAGTAACTTACAGTTGATCTTCAACAAATAAAATTGCTATCCAAGGGGGAGTGTTATAATATATAAATATATATATATATATATATATATATATATATATATATATATATATATATATATATATATATATATATATATATATATATATATATATATATATATATATATATATATATATATAAATGGATAGTCAATTATTGATACACAAAAGTAATATTATTGTATTACCTAAACTTGTGATATTTTTGCTATAAATAGCCATGAATGCAAGCATTAAACTTGCACCATTTTCTCACACTTACAAAGTGTTTCTTTCTTTCTCTCCATTATCATCTTTGTTCTTACACTTCATTATTAGCATTCTTAATCAAGAATCAAACCACTAAAGGTAGTTATAAGCCTACTGAATTATAACATCAAGAATCAAACCACTAAAGGTAGTTATAAGTCTACTGAATTATAACAGAAATCAATTTTTTTTTATTATTATTATTAATTTAACTATTTTAATTTTTTTTACTCGACTCCCAATTATACATTTTATTACATCATCACAACACTCTCAAAAAGCATCTAAATTCACACTATCATTACTTCACATTTTAACCCACACATCCACACACATCCACGTAATAAAAAAAAAAAAAAAAATTTACACCACCAATCACACAGCACTGTTACAAATGGTCTCACCATCGAATTTCACTTTTGCTTTCTTCTATTTTGAATGTTGCAACAATAGTAATGGACAAAATAAAAACGAAATTAAACATCAAAATCAATGTGGAGAGTTTATAAAGTTCATAAAAACACACGTTTTAGAGTGAGAGAATCAGAACTAGATGCTCTCAATTTACAAGATCAATTATGTTCTTGGATTTATTTGAGTTAGACATAAACATCTTAACTAAAACCGATAAATTAACACAAAATCAATAATCAACAATCAAGTTTCTTGATTGCATGAATAAAATTACACTTGACAGAAACCCTTTCAGCTTCATTTCAAAACAACATAATACAACAACAAAAATCTCAAAAAAAAAAAAAACATTTTTGAAAAAACAAATTATGAATTAATTAGGGACCCTGCAATTCTTCCTAATCTCACCATTAGAACCAGTAAGTGGACTAATATCACCCATCTTAATCATAGCAGCAGCAAAATCAGCATCAAAACTTTTAGAATTCTTGCTATACTGCTCAACCAACGAATCAGTCGAACCACCGTTATGAAGCTGTTGATCTGACCTTAACAAACCTTGTTGCTTGATCAAGTTCTTATAATAAGTATTATCAAAATGGTTTGGTGTTTGAACATCAAGTGGTGCAAGATTGTTGTCCCCTGAACCAGTTGTACTTGGGCATTTGGATTGTCGTGATCTAGCGAACGAAGTATTAATGTTGGTATCGTTATAAACACGTGCACGAAAAGTAGTGCATCTTGCTTGTCCTATTGTATGTGCACCAGAAAGTGCAACCATATCTTTTGTAGAGAGTCCTACTGCTTGAAACCTGTTGATGAGGTTGGCTAGTGTGGATGATGGCGGTGGAATAACGCCGCTGTTGGCTGCTGCTAGACTGGTGGTTTTGGCGTCTCTTCTTCCTAGTTTGACTTTCCAAGAAGGCCCCGTTAACTGCATTAAAGTTATAGTATTAAACGGGTAAATGGATAAGATTGTATTTGTTAGCTTCTGGTTAGTATTTTTTTCTTTTAATAAAGTTACTTGCCTTTAAAAAAAATGGATAAGGTTTCTCTATTGATGCTACCAGAGAATTGAAATTTACTTTTCACTCAAATGTACGTGACAAAACTGAGTTATATCCATGACTGTTTTGACTCTTTTCCCTCGCCACCTCAATATATACTGCTAGTGAGGTTTGAACTTACAATTATGTGATCAAATGTGTTTTAGGCTAAATTTTGTCAGCATGTTGCATGTTAGACACATTAAGTATCTCACATAGTTATCATTGAGATGATTAATTAGCCCTAGCAACTAATTTTCCCGATGGAATTGTTGCAATTAGCAAAAAGAGATTACGCAGCTATTATGTACGTAGTTAGACTCATGTATACTTACAGCAAGGACGGATTCAAGAGCGGAAATTGCTAGTATATCAGCACATGAAACAACACCAGGACACGCTTTTTCAACTTGCTTCTTGATATCATCGATCACGTTAAAGCCCCTAACTGAATTATTGTTTGGCCCGGCGGTTTTTTCTCCGGTGAACGAAGATGTATCGTCAAGTAGAATCGACCCATCACACCCCTATACAAAAATAAATAATTAAAATCTTTTAGCGTTGACTATGGTCAAACTAAGTCATTCTGACTTTGTAACTTATTTCAAGTAGAGAAAATAATAATTTTATTTTCTAAAAAGTGAAAACACGTACATTGACAAAACAATCATGGAAATGAAGTCGAAGGAGGGACGCGCCCATACGTTTCTCCTTGGACACAGCGGCTCGAACCACTGAGCCCACAACGTCTAGAACCTTGGGGCAGCTTTTCGAGTAGAAGTTTGGTGTGAGTTGAGCTGACGAAATACCGCTCAACAAGCACAAGGTACAAGCAAGTAATGCAAAGCAGATGATCTTAGAAGAAGCCATTTTGGTTACTAGTAACTAGATGTTGAAGTAGTAATGAATGAGTATGTAGAAGATCAGATTATTTCTATATATAGTAAGAGGTAAAAGATCAAATGTTGAAACTTCAAAGGTGTCTTATTGGCTGCTAGAGCACTAGAGCAGCTAACCTAATAATATGGACTAATTTGCATGGAGCTTTAATTTATTCGATTTTAATTGAAAACACGTTTACGTGATAGGAAACATGTATGTGAATTTGTCAAAAGTGGACCTTTTCATGCTAGATACTTTGTATTTGTGTTAATAATTTGGATATTGTCTAATCTTTAGTAGTGTTGTGGAGTAATGGCCATGCAAAATTGAAGGAATATGTCTTTATATATACTTTTTGATAACAATAATTTGAAATTAATGCTATATCGATATATAGATGGTACGTTTATTACCTCTTAATGAATGATGCATTTTTTGTAGACGTTTCCTAAGAAATAAAGGGTGTTGAATGGTGAAAGGGCGGCCTAAAATAAGTTAATTATCAACTTTAAAATTGTGAGTTCAACTTATATAGTGAGATTATCTATAAATATCGGTGATATAAATGTGTGTTTGCCTTTAAAAACAACGGTGTTGAAGAGTATGTTGATTGTTAAGGAATTTAGAGTTTAGTTTTTCCTAATCTTTTAACACCTCTATTTCTTTTGATATCTCTTTATTTAAAAACATACCCAAAACTCTCATCAACCAGCTATATTCTTATCTTTTTTTTTTTTAACAGCGAATGGGAACACCCGAGGGGGACTTTAACCACCCGTTGCGATCATCTCTCGTTTCGACTATGCCGATGCAGCGATAAACCCCGCCCCCATCGCTGCCCGGGAGGAAACCTTGAAACCGATCCAAGGGCAGGGATAAATTTGTGTTTTTAATATGTAGCCAACAGGGGTCGAACTCTTGACCTCCCCTAAAGGAGGCAGGCCACCAACCGCTGAACCACATCACAATTTCATATTCTTATCTTAATTCATGTAAATGGTTAAGAAATTAACATTACATCTACACTCTATATATATATATATATATATATATATATATATATATATATATATATATATATATATATATATATATATATATATATCAAACAAATTGTTATTCATAACTAAATTCAATTGAATCTTTAAATTACTTCAATTTTGAATCATCTAAAGATTAATCGTTATGTTTCTATTATATACATGGGAAATTGTTCAAAATACACTTTTTTTTAAGGCTTCAAACAAAATAAACTTTTTTAAAAAAAATTGTCTTTTTACACCATTCAGTAGACGGAATTTCTGTCTACCATCTTTATCTGTCGTCTACTACCATTTTTACAAAGTAGTAGACAGTAACCACAAGGTAGTAGACAGTGAGAACAAAACAGTAGACAGCCAATTACAAGGTAGCTGACCGTCTAATGCCTTGTTGTTATTGTCTACTACCTTGTTGTAGGTGTCAACACCAATAATACATATCAGTCGACACCTACAACAAGGTAGTAGACAGTAACAACAAGGCAGTAGACAGTCAGCTACCTTGTAATTGGCTGTCTACTGCTTTGTTCTCACTGTCTACTACCTTGTTGTTACTGTCTACTACTTTATAAAAATGGTAGTAGACGACAGATAAAGGTGGTAGACAGAAATCCCGTCTACCGAATGGTGTAAAAAGGCAATTTTTTTTTTAAAAAGTGTATTTTGTTTGAAGCCTTAAAAAAATGTATTTTCATCAATTTCTCTATATACATTCTTAGCTTGTTTAATACATAACACTATGTACATATATTTAGTCCATCTATTTATGTATTGGGCTTAGCCCGTGTCACTACTAGGGTTTTACATGTATTAGTATTTATATGAGACATGATGTACGATACAGTTTATCAATTCAATAATATCATTGCTATGCACTTCATAACACATATACTATAAAATGGAGCAAAATTGTATAAATTGTGTAAAGTAAATTTGAATTTTGTGTGACTATTCATTGAATCTTGGGTGACATGATAAACATTCTATTTTCGTCAGCCGAAGTTTAGAAAGCCAAATAGCCTTCCTTTTTTTGATTCGGTTAATTTGTAGTTTGACCGTATCGTATAATTGACCGCTGAAAATAATTGATATGCTTGAAAAGTATTTTTCTCAACGTGCACATAAGTTTGTCTTTAACCAATCCCTTGTATTTTCATCAACTATATGTTAAATTAACCATGAGTTGGTGGTGGCATAGTAAGATCCTGACCTTCAAATGTGGAGGTCAAGGGTTTGATTCCTTGCACCCACAAAGTTATTCTCCCTCATGGCCACGGAGGTTCACATGCAATGACTCCGGACTGCTCGCAAAGCGGGTAGTCGCCCTGGGATTAGTCAGTTAAAAAAAATGTTGGATACCCAGGTTACCAAAAAAAAAAAAAAAAAAAAAAAAAAAAAAAAAAAAAAAACTATATGTTAAATTTATGTTGCTTACCACTTTGACCTCGTCAGTTTTTTATTTTCTTATAAATATATGCATAGATAGATATATGAACAGATAGATAGATATACCGTCGATCTAGATGTATATTGTAATGTCATGATTAAGTTATATATAATAAATTCATGTTTGTTAATGAATTAAATGGTCTGACTAGTTAAAAAAACAAACAACGTTACATGACTTAACACATAAAGTCTTCAATATTTTGTTACTAAGTCGAAAATAAATGTAACTTATCTTTGACTTGAAGGATAAGCTGGTTGAGAAATTATTTGTTAAACCCGATCACCGTAACTAACGATCCCTGCCCGTGCAAGTTCGATCTTTTATTTGTTGAGAGGTAGAGTGTACCTTTTTTCTAATAAAAATAACGAAAACTTATATAAAACGATAACGTTTTCGAAAAGAAAACGCCATCAACCAAAAGATACAAGAATGAAACCAATGAGACCCGTACATAAAATGCGACGAAACGCGCTAATTATCTATAACTGAGCCTCATCTACGCTAAACTACGACAAAACCATACAAGTTGGATCAAAAAGACCAAAACAAAATCCTATGGACCTACACCAAAGACAAACCACCAAACCATATCTTGATCGATCCCTTGTACTAGTTGTAGTTCAGAGAAATGTTTGCAAGTTTTCATTTAGGTTTAAGTGCTCGAATCATATCTTGATTCCAAGAACAGCGGGAAAATCATATAACATAAAAAAATGTTTAATACATATAAAAGGTTAAGTACACAACTATAAATATACATATTTATATTTATCTATATTATGATTAAGACAAGATAGATGACTTTCCTAAGTTATGTGAACATTTTGCGAACTTGATTGACTTTGGAATAGTTAATTTTTATTATACTAAAAAAAACAAAAAAAAAAAAACTTTTTACTCATTAGCCGGAGGTCCACTCGGAAGCAATCTCTTTATTCGTCGAATAGAGAGAGGGATGACTTTCTCTACTTTCTGGGTAGAGAAATGACTTGTTTCTATTCTCGGATAGGGGAAAGATTGTCTACATCTTACCTCCCCATACACCATTCATTGTGGTATTAGGTTTTGTTGTTGTTGCATAATATAATGTTAACATTCAAGTGATAATGTAACATTTATGCATGGTATTTTTTTTTTTTTTTTTGGAACGGCTGAAACATGGTATTACTTGACTCTGATTTGACATTTTTTATAGTTCTCAAAGTGTATAATTGAAAGTATATCAAAATGCCGTGGGTTCGTTAGCGATAATTAATGAAGTTGTTGAAGGTTGAAACACTTTTGTCAAAACCTAATCTATAGTTTATAGCAATCACCATTTGACTTTTCATACGGTCGATAATGTAATTTTCAATTTTTCTAATATTTAAGAGAGAAAGCCCGAAACCAAAAAATTAGATTCTTGCCGGATCCGCATTATGGCAGTGATAATATTTTATTACACCTATCAAACTAATTGTCATAAGTTAAATACAAATCAGTTGTTCAACGAAACAATAAAATAATAAATATAGTTGACATATAACTCACATAAACAATTTTAATCGTTAATTTTGTTCACATTATTAACTAAACATTTACTAAATTCAATTCTATAGAATAGAAGAAGGTAAAAAAAATTAGAAAAAATGAAACATAGTGAGGTCGGTTAAAAAAATAATACACAAACAAAATGTGTATTACACACTTTAGGTTAACTGCTTAGCCCGCACAAAGTGAAAGATACCAGAAGCACATTTTTTGGGAAATCGACTTGAGACTTTTTATCAATTAACCAATAATTTGGTGATATTTGATTATTATTATTATTATTATTATTATTATTATTATTATTATTATTATTATTATTAGGGGGATGATACTCACACACTCAATATTGATCCATACACAGCTAATTGACTATTATGTCCTTACTTACAATAATAGAGGTTCAAGTCCCAAGATAAATTTAAGGTTATAATTGTAAGTTTTATGGTAAAAAGTGTGTATGGATCAAAAACTGGTGTGTGAGTGTCACCTCCCTTATTATTATTATTATTATTATTATTATTATTATTATTATTATTATTATTATTATTATTATTATTATTTTTATTATTATTATTATTATTATTATTATTATTATTATTATTATTATTATTTATTATTATTAATTATTATAAGAAAGTTACCAATGTTATAATATCTTGAATATACAAGTATCCTAAAAGTCAAGATATGTGTCCTCTAAAGTCCAAGATTTGAATGATCAATTATATCACTCCATATCTTTTACTATTCCTCATTGAAAATTGAACGCATATAGCATTTGTAATGTAGTATAAATATCCATCGAGTGTAAGCAAACAATACACCATTATTTCTCAAACACAAGTGTTACTCTTATTCTCCATTCATTTTCTAAGATTTATATAGTACAGAAGTTTCTAATCTTATATAATATATGCCATGAAAGTAGTTACTAACTACTAAATTACAACACGTTATCAGCACGAAGTGCTCCGTATTATCAAGGTTTATCTAAACAAGCACAAGTCACTAATCAATGTAAGAAATTCTTTAACGATATCTTCTATTATTTATTAGTAAGGTAAATATTATTATCATCATAAGTAAAATTATATTTCTGTAATCTAACTTTTATTAACTTCACTAACATTTATATTTATGTTATTTAAGTTATATATGGTCGGTTATACCGCCTGAATTATATTTCTGTAATCTAACTTTTATTAACTTCACTAACATTTATATTTATGTTATTTAAGCTATATATGGTCGGTTATACCGCCTGAATTATATTTCTGTAATCTAACTCTTATTAACTTCACTAACATTTATATTTATGTTATTTAACATTTATGATTACTTATGCAATTAATCATTATTTATTTCATGTATACTAATGTTTATTCTTAAATTTATTATTTATGCATAATATGTTTATTCTCTTAATCTTCGTATTTATACTAAACGTATTTATACTAAATGTATTTATAGTAATCGTATTTATACTAATAAAAGTCTTTTATTAAAATTATTATTAATACAACGAGTACATAACAGTCGTTAACGTCAACTAACGACGTTACAACGGACATATATACATAACGGTCGTTAACGTCAACTGACGACGTTACAACGACTATATTTTTCAAATATAAAATAAACATCTCCGTTTTCACATTTTCACAAATCAATATTCATTTTCTCAGATTACCACTCTCAAAAAGTTTTTTTTGTAAAGATGATTCACACAAGGATAATTTTTCCTATTGTATTAGTCTTACTACCTATCATCATTGTTGCTAATATACCACCGGGTGAACCTATATTCTATCCTGCCCTTGTGATTTTATCATTTGTAACCATTCTTGTTTGCTACTTATGAATTTAAAATGATTCTAATTTCATTTTATTATTTGTCTATGAATAGAAGTTGATTATGATTATGATTTATGTTGTTCATCTTTTTGATAATAGAAAATGTCGAATTTGAAAAGGCTTAAATTTGCTCCTTTAGAATCAAGTGGGAACAACTACTTAACATGGGTTATGAATGTAGAAAAACATCTCGAATCAATCGGTATTTTAGAAACCCTGAATGAAAATAACAATTGTTCCGAACAAGAGAAAGCAATAGCAAATATTTTTCTTAGCAAACATATTGACGAGTCCTTAGAATCTACATATTATATGATCGAAGATCCAAGTGTATTATGGAAAATACTCAAAGATAGATACGATATTATCAAGAAATAACGGTGATCCATGAAAGAATAAAATTGAAGATGTTAGTAGACGCTCTTATAAGAATCCCGGAGATTCTTATTAATGATCTGGTAACATGGATCATCAGTCTAGTATTTCTTGAATACATGAACATCTTGTTTAGCTCTACAAATAAGTCCCAAAAGAAAAGAAAACGAGAGTGAATCTGTTGAAAAATCTTGATTAAATAAACCTTGAGCTACCTTGAGACTTGAATGGTTTGAATTTTCTAAGATGCCTAGCTTGTTATGTATCACTCATAAATAAATGGTTTTAGACCATAACGCATATGTTTTATTAAGTGTTATCTTTTATGTATTTCAGATTGTAACTTGTTTGCAGGTAATATAATTTGATTATCTTGCTGAAATATAACTCATTATTTGCTTATCTTATTTGAAGTTTTAGTATGAATCCTGCCGAAATACAACATCAATTAAATGGTAAAGACCTATGTATTGCAGATAGTGGTAACATACACACTATGATCAAATCTAAGAAATATTTCATTGATTTAAATCAAATGAAGGAATTATAAATACTATATCAGGTCTTGCAAACTTGATATAAGGAACGAAAAAGGCAAAAATTCATATTACCAAATGGTACGAATTTTCTGATAAACAATGCCTTGTTTTCTCCCAAATCAAAGAGAAATTTGTTAAGTTTATCTGATATATATCATAATAGATATGATTATCAGTCAATGATAACCGGAAATGAAAAATATCTATGTAGCACCGAAAAACGCATATGATGAAAAGCGCAGCGCATATGATTAAAAGCGCATATGATGAAAAGCGCATCGCATTTGATTAAAAGTGCATATGATAAAAAGCGCATATGATGAAAAGCGCAGCGCATATGATTAAAAGCGCATATGATGAAAAGTGCATATGATGAAAAGTACAGCGCATATGATTAAAAGCGCATATGATGAAAAGTGCATATGATGAAAAGCACAACGCATATGATTAAAAGCGCATATGGTGAAAAGGATATATGATGAAAAGCGCATATGGTGATTAATGAAAAAGCACATATGGTGATTAATGAAAAGCACATATGGTGATTAATGAAAAGAATATTGAGAAAGAATCATCAATGTTTCTTGAAATAATTCAAAGTTATATATATGGACCAATTCATCCACCATGTGGACCATTTTGATATTTCATGGTTCTAATAAACGCATCTAGCGGATGGTCTCATGTTTGTGTGTTATCAAGCCGTAATATGGCATTTGCAAAGTTTCTTGCACAAATTATTAAATTGAGAACACATTATTTTGATTACACCATTAAAAGGATGAGACTTGATAATGCTGGTGAGTTAACATCTCAATCATTTAATGATTATTATATGTCTACAGGGATTGTTGTTGAACATCCAGTTGCTCATGTGCATACACAAAATTGTTTTAGCTGAATCAATAGATAAATGCTTACAGCTAATAACTAGATAATTGGAAATGAGTACAAAACTCTCATTATTTATATGGGAACATGTAAATTTACATGATGCGACATTAATTCGCATTAAACCAAGTGCAAGTCATAAATATTCTTCATTACCAACTTAATCTTGGTCGAGAGCCAAATATTTTCCATCTTAGAACATTTGATTGTGCAGTGTATTTTTAATTGCACCACCACAACAAATTGTTCCTCAAAGAAGGATGGGAACATATGTTGGATATGAAACATCTTCAATCATAAGATATATTAAACCCATGACGGGTGATGTTTTTACAGCACGTTTTGTTGATTGTCACTTTAATGAAACATTGTTCCCTAGATTAGGGGGAGAAATAAAAAATAAAGAAAATGATGTTTCATGGTGTTAACCTCAATTAATATATCTTGATTCTCTCACAAAAGAATGCGAGACCTAAGTTCAAAAAAAATAAATAAATAAATAATGCATATGCAAGAACTTGCGAATAAATTTCCTGATGCATTTACAGATACAAAAAGAGTGATTAAATCATATATACCAGCAGCAAATGCTCCAGCTTGAATTGAAATTTCAAAAGTTGGCAATAATGTCACTCTTGAGTCTTTGCCACGCCAGAAACGTGGAGACCAATTGGTTCAAAAGATAAAAATCCTCGAAAAATAAAATCAGCTGATAATGAGGTAAAAGAAAGTGTTCAAGAAGAACCACAAATCAATACTCCTTCTGCAGAGGAGATTGATGATGTCAATACGAAATTTTCAATCAATTATACACATTCAAAAATATTATGGAATCGAAATGAAATGAAAAATATTGATGAGATATTTTCATATAATGTTGCATATGACATCATGAATGATGATGATGATGATTCAGAACCAAAATTTGTCATGGAATGTCAAAATAGACATGATTGAGATCATTGAAAAGGAGCAATACGAGCTGAATTTGAATCGCTCAATAAAAGAAAAGTTTTCGGATCTATCATTCTCATACCTAAATATGTGAAACCTGTGGGATATAGATGAGTTTTTGTGCGAAAAAGAAATGAGAAAAATGATGTTACAAGATATAAAGCTAGACTTGTAGCTCAAGGTTTTTCTCAAAAACCAGGAATTGATTATGAGAAAAATTATTCTCCTGTTATGGATGCAATTACTCTTAGATACTTAATCAGCCTGGTAGTTTCTAAAAAATTTAGATATGCATCTCATTGATGTTGTGAATGCTTATCTATATGGATCACTTGATAATGATATATATATATATATATATATATATATATATATATATATATATATATATATATATATATATATATATATATATATATATATATATATATATATATATATATATATATATATATATATATGAAGATACTTAAAGGATTTAAGGTATCAGAAGCATCCAATGCAAAACCTAAAGAAATGTACTCAATCAAGTTACAAAGGTCTTTATATGGGTTAAAACAATCGGGTCGCATGTGGTATAAACAATTAAGTGATTACTTGATAAGCAAAGGGTATACAAATAATCTTATTTGCCCATGTGTATTCATTAAGAAAACAACATCCGGATATGGATCATAGTCGTTTATGTCGATGATCTTAACATCATAGGTATAAATAAAGAGATCCATGAAGCTATTCAACTTCTAAAGAAAGAATTTGAAATGAAAGATCTCGGAAAAATCAAGTATTGTCTTAGTTTGCAGATTGAGCATATGCCTAATGGTTTACTTGTACATCAAACAACGTATACAGAAAAGATTTTAAAACGTTTCAAAATGGACAAGGCAAAACCATTAAGTACTCCTATGGTTGTTAGATCACTTAATGTTGACACTGATCCATTTCATCCCTGTGAAGATCATGAAGATATTCTGAGAACAGAAGTGCCATATCTTAGTGCAGTTGGAGCTCTTATGTATCTTACAAATTGTACAAGACCTGACATTTCTTTTGCAGTTAATTTGTTGGCAAGGTTCAGCTCAGCTCCTACCAAAAGACACTGGAATGAGATCAAACACATATTTCGATACCTTCAAGGAGCTACTGATTTAGGATTATTTTATTCTAACGAATCAAAATAAGATTTGGTTGGTTATGCAGATGCAGGTTATTTATCAGATCCACATAAAGCTAAATCTCAAACTGGATTATTTCACTAACATTTATATCTATGTTATTTAAGTTATATATTGTCGGTTATACCGCCTGAATTATATTTCTGTAATCTAACTGTAGTAACCCGTCCTTATCCCCCTGGACAAAGTCATCAACATTTGGTCCCATTGCGATGATCGACTCCAAGTAATGTCCTTAAAATGAGTAAATGCACAGCGGAAGACTTAATTCATACCTGAGAATAAATATGCTTAAAAGTGTCAACCAAAAGGTTGGTGAGTTCATAGGTTTATCGTAACAATCATTTCAATATATTAATAGACCACAAGATTTCATAATCATAAACATAATACACTCGCAAGTGTATGTAAAGCATTCTAAGTAGTTGAGCACTTGGTAACCATACTTAACATTTAATCAACGTCGCATATTCCCTTTATTACGAAATCTCACTACACTGTACCAAATGTAGTCACTGAAACGAAGTACTGTGCAACCGTTGAATACTGGTCGTCCAGTCCGGTTGGGGTTGTCAGGCCCGATAGATCTATCAACAGGATTCGTGTTTACAATACCACATGTAAATAGTAGTTACCAAGCTACAGGGAAGTATGCCAGTGGTACAACTCAACGTAGAATATCTATTTAAGTACTTGTGTCTATTTCGAAAACATTTATTAAAGCAGCGCATGTATTCTCAGCCCAAAAATATATATTGCAAAAGCAATTAAAAATGGAGCAAATGAAACTCACCATACTGTATTTTGTAGTAAAAATACATATGACGTCATTTATTAAATGTAGGTTTGGCCTCGGATTCACGAACCTATATCATTTATATATATTAACACATATATTTGTAATCTAACAAATTGATTATATCTTAAATTACATGTTATATATAGTTATTCGTTAAAATGATAGTTTTGATAATAATGATTTACTAATAATAATAATAATAACTTTATTGATAATGATAATACTAATAAAAATGATAATGATAATATTTAATAATAATAATAATAATAATAATAAGTTATTTTATTTTTATAATGAAAACAATAATATTGATAGTAATACTTACTAATAATAATAATAATAATGATAATAATAATAATAATAATAATAATAATAATAATAATAATAATAATAATAATAATAATAATAATAATATTAATAATAATAATAATAATAATATTAATAATAATAATAATATAATAATAATAATAATAATAGTAATAATAATAATAATAATAATAATAATAATAATAATAATAATAATAATAATAATAATAATAATAATAATAATAATAATAATAATAATAATAATAATAATAATAATAATAATAATAATAATAATAATAATGAGTAATAAGTAAACTACCTCAAAGAAGTAGTCCTTAAAAAAAATGCCCAAGTCCGGGTTTGAACTCGCGACTTCCAGCTAACCCTATAACAACCTAAACATTTTCGGTTCATCATCATAAATCGTAACCCTTCTTACCATTATCACATCATTATCTTAAAATCATCATCATCTATCATTATAATCATCTTCATCAATCATTTAACATAATCGTATTTATCACCATTTTGTGCACCTCATCATCATGTTTATCATCGTCATCACCAACACCACTATCCTAACACCTAATCGTTATCATCATCAATCGTATATCATTTTTTTATAACCCTAATCATCATCTTAATAGCATCTAACTAGCCACTCGATTTACTTATGATACATGTTATTTGTTCGTCTCAAGATGATCTCGGCCCAAACTAGGAAACCAAACAACTAACTCGTTTTATTTTCCATTGTCTATTCAAAATTACTCTTTTCACAGTTATCATCTCAATCATCCTAAAATCATTCCATAATCAATACCGTCATCGTCATAATTAGTATCTATACATTTATCTTTCTCACCACACCGTATCATCATTCGGTCGTAATTATAATTCATTTATCATTATCATAACCTCATAGCCCCATCATCATTATTAACTATGTTGGGTCTCGACCTAGTAACATTAATAAGAACACGGCCCAAGTCTAATGAGCAGGCCCAGTTTCTTTAACAGCCCAATATGATCACACATCATAGTTTTCGGCCCATCTATACTAACCACGGCCCAAATAGCAATTAATTAAGTCCCCATATTTAATTAGATCTCGGCCCAAGATGTTATGCGGTGGTCTAACAGTTTAAAAAATATCCCGTGACATATATGATTAATAGGGATTGTGGGGTTCACTGGAAGAATAAAATCAATAAACACATCCTTATCTTCGTGTACAGTTCATCATCCACTATCAACTTTCATTATCATTCAACATATATTTTTGTGGATTTTATAGAAACAGAAACGGAACAGCACTGCAGTAGCAGCTCAATTAAACCAGAAACAGAAGTATACAGCTACAGTTTTCTAGTGTGTGTGTAGGTCTGTTGAACAGAACAGTAACCGGTGAGTATACAGTAACAATTTCAGGTTTGGTGATGGTTTATGGTTTGTTTCAATGGTTGTGAGGTGCACGACATAAAAGAAGGAAAAATGGATGTTGGTTCGAATAGGAATAGAAAACTGAAGTAATTGCAAGTATGTTTTGTTAGTGTTCATGGTGATCACGAGAAAAAAAATATATATAGAGAGAGAGAGTAGAGAGAGAGTAAACTTAGTTCGATGAGGGTATTGGTAGTGGTTGCAGGTGTGGTGTTGGTTGGGTTCCTGGGTTATAAACGAAAACAATTGCGGCTGCAACCAATAAGTCAAATGATAATGATTTTGTGTGATAATTCTGTTCTTGAACCGAAAGCAACCCTAGTTGGACCATGGTTCAATTAGTAGTATTGAACAATAAAAGTTATGGTTTGGTTCCATTATAACCGAACAGAAAACCAAGAATTGTAGCAGTGATACACGAGTAACATGATGTTTGATGACTGTTGTTGGTGGAGAGCAAAAGAAAGATGATGAGGTGTTGGTTTTATGATATTCGATGGTTGTGGTGATTGAGGTGATGGCGGCTGTCTAATGAGAAGAAGAAGTTATAAGGTGATGGATGGTAGTCCATTGATTATAGAGGAAAGGAAGTAATAAGGAAAAAGAAAGAAAATTGTGGGTTGATCATGAATTGTATATGTTGCAGTGTGTATATGTACCTATATGCCTATATGCAATATGTATATATATAAATAATCCATATATGATTGTAGTTGGGTTAGGTTAAATGATTCTTTGATCCAAAATGAAAACAACAAACGTAATTATAATTGATGACAAAATTTACTGTAGCAGAAGAAAATAAGGGTTGTGGGGTTTGTTGAGAATAATGGTGATGATTGAGATAGGAAACTGAAAGAAGAAATGTGTTTTGGATTTTGGTTATTATCCTATGCATTAAGTGATTGAAATCTAATACAGTGAAAGTTTATAATATGAATTGATCGATTTTAAAAATGAAAAATGAATGAGTGAACTGTGAAAATAAATATATCACTTGAAATGTTTTATTGGACTACAATGATTGGATTATGTGTCATGAATATAAATCACTGATTGTTTTTATCTATCTTCTTCCATATTAATAAATAAGGATTTGATATAACATTAAAATGATAGGGTAGTCGAACAAGATGTGTGATCTTTTATGACAACTTTTGTATAACAAGTTGTGTACTCATTTCATATAACAATAACAATAACAATTACATATTAAATAACATATTCCCAATAACTCTTATTATATTTTATTTTATTTTAAATTACAATTCAAATTATTATTATATATATGTATATATATATATATATATATATATATATATATATATATATATATATATATATATATATATGCATCTATTTACAAATAGTTATTCGTGAATCGTCGGGAATGGTCGAAGGTCAATTAAATATATGAAACAGTTCAAAAGTTTTGAGATTCAACCTAACAGACTTTGCTTATTGTGTCAAAATTATTAAATCGTATCGAGAGTTTGATTTAAAATTAGTCTAAATTTTCCGGGTCGTGACAGTACCTACCCGTTAAAGAAATTTCGTCCCGAAATTTGAGTGAGGTCGTCATGGTTAACAATAAAAATGTTTTCATGACGTTTATGAGTTGATAAAATAGAATTTTATTACCGTTGCATAATATAGATAAGATAATTCGATCATGCAAAGAGTATGAATGAAGCTATCACAAAAGAGTGAAATTTGAAATCAAAGATTCGTCTTAACTTTTGACGTAGTCACGGTTGATTTCCGAAATTCAAGGAATTTAAGAAAATCTTCTAATCAGAAAGAAAATGTAATAGCACGATTTATTAGAAATTTGTTGGAATTACGAAAGAACAGAAATATCAAAGGAAATATTTCCTTGATATGCTTAGAGCTTAAATAGAATGAAAGAGTCGTGTAACATGGCACATGATGAGGAAAAGGTCTGTGAATCATCCTCACGTTCCATTAGAAATTTAGCATGACTTACTGTAATATAATCACGTTGGCCAAGCGTCATTATATTATACTAACCCATGCATCAGTTTCCAACACTACTTCAAAATCATTCATATTTTAGATTCGAAGGTTCGCAGAATATAAAAATTAATAGTTTCTCATATGATGTATCACTGATAGCTCAAAGAGATAAATGATTTCAGATAAGATTAGTTATGAAAATATATTCAGAAATATCGAGAATATTTATAATGAAAGATACGATAATATCTTTGAATATCTAAGATCAGAGGATGATGGAGACTATTGTCCGCAAGGGTTTAGAGTAAGGAACAAGATATTCGCTAAAGACTTCAGCAGGCATTGAATTATTTGGATTCTTTGAAGTCAAACTTATTCTTTGTGATTTGTCCACGGCTTCCTTCATAGTTTCGCATAATCCGCTTTTCGGTACTAAATTTTCTATTGAGTATTTCCAATACTCCATTCTTTATCATCAAACTTTCGACGGTTAAGGTCGTGTACAGTTTTTGCCGCTGTATTCAGCTTTTTCAGAATTTGTGGTATTGATTTGTAGACTGGGTGCTTTTCAGAATTTCAGAATTGAAGATCATAATTATAAGAGATAAATGTTATATGTTTACATATAACTATTGATGTAGACATGCTGCGAGATTTCAAAATATTGATTGCTAATTCCCCGTAGTTGGTATAGTAATTCTCGGTATAAGATGTAAATGAGTGAATGATAGGGTTTCACTTAATATAGTGATTTTTCAAAAAGTCGAAGATTAACGGACTTGTTGGTAAATTTACTGATAATGTGGTGAGATATAAACGGTTTCCCGGTATCGATGACGAAAGACAACTTATATATCAGGGTTATAATATGCTAATCTGAGTGAAAAGTCAAAGTTGACTTGTTGGAGCTGTGACAAAATTGGCTAATTTGGAAAGCGATTGCAAAGTTATTTTGGGTAATAATAACACTAAAGGAATTAACACAGCTATGTGTTAAACATTTATTCAGTTTCCGAGAGTTTTCAGGTGCATAGCTATATGCGTCAATCTCTTATTCCGTAGATGAAGTGCGGTTGGTTCACCCTCTCGATTGAGGTGTTTTTAAGAATCTTGATAGATTTGAACGCTGATTGTAATCGTCAAGATACAATTGAGGTTTAAGATGAAATCAAGTGGCAAACTTGAAGAGTTGTTTAGTTTCATATGTTATAATCAATATTTTAATTCATTTTTATTGTCCAATGTTGATAGTCCAATAATCGGTTTATATATATATATATATATATATATATATATATATATATATATATATATATATATATATATATATATATATATATATATATATAATCTTAGAATTATCCCACGACGTATTGTATACGTATTGTCTTTTGTGATGACCCGAGAATTTCCGACCAAATTTAAACTTAATCTTTATATGATTTCGATACGATAATCAAAGTCTGTTATGTTGAGTCTCGAAAACTGTGGAACTGTTATATGAATGCATTTGCCCTTTTGACTATTCTCGAACATTCACGAACATCGATGTATAAATAAATATGTACGAAACATATATATATAATTATTAAATATTAAAGATTCAATAAATTATATAATTGGTAGATATTATATATTAAATGAAAATATATTAAATCTAATTACAAGTTGAATATAATTATTATATTAACACTATTATCATTATTGGTATTACTATTAAAGTAACATTATCAATGATATTATTAAATAAATTGATATTATTAATATTATAATATATATATTTAAGGTGTAGATGTTAAATACTAAATATATGTTATTATAGATATAACTATTAAATATTACATAACTAGTAAATTGTAATATTAAATGTAACTACAAGATTAAAACATAAATAAATATTATGTTAATAATGTATTATTACTTTCATCAAGATAAATAGTAATATTGAAATCTATAAAGAAGATTATACGTATAGAAGTAAAATACATGTAAGTTGTTATGTTAATATTATTATTATTATTATCATTAGTAAATAATACAATTTATTATTATCATTAACATTAATAACATTAATAACATTATTATTATTTTTATTCTTTTTAGTATCATTATTATTTACCATTATGAATGTAATTATTATTACTATTATATTTAGTTATATGGTTATTTTTATAATTACCATTATCATTAAAGTCATTATTAATATTATAAATGCTATTATAAAGATAATACAAAATATTATGTTCATCATTGTAATATCATATTTAAGAGTGTTATTAATAGTTATTTTCATTAGTAGTAGTTGCTAGGATTATTATTAATTATTATTATTACTATTATAATAATTATTATTAATATTACTATTATTAGTATAATTATTTATGTAAATTCAAAAGAATGAATCCAAAAACTATTTTCATTTAGCTATCCATCTGTAGCTGATTTTTAACTCTGTCTCTAAAAACTGTACATGAATGAATTCAATCTCATAAGTATCCAAAATCTGTTTAAAATCACTTTCAACTTTTATTTTTTTTATATATTTCTGTACCAGTCGATTAAAGCCTGTCGTTTATTTTTTTTTAGCTCTTTAAATTGATTAGTTGTTGATCACATAACTCATACAACCCTTTTGCGTTTATATTACTTTGTAATTACAGAAATATGGCCAATTCAATTGAAATTAAACAGAAATATACAAGAACCCAGTTAATATCTCTGTTCTTGAATAATTTTAGTCAAATCTTGAATTCGATTTGTATTTCAAAATCTACAAATGCTATTCTGTCATAAACCTTTCATATAAACTTTCTGGAAAGTTTTAAATCCCAATTTTTAGTAACGAATTTAAATTTTGGAGTCAAAGTTCAAATTGAAAAAGTCAACCGAAGTGTTCATCATGAAATTTGATTTTGTTTTTGAGTTTATGGATCAATTAATGATTCGAATAGTTTCTATAGAAGATTTGCAACATATTTCATGAAGGTCTCATAAGCTAAAACGTCCTCAAATTCATAATCAATTTTCTTAGTTTGAACCGTGATATATAGCAGGTATTTTTCTTATTTTTTTTTTCATTTTCTAAATATTGCAACCACCAAACATTTATGTTTTCTAATTAGTTTGATGAACCAAAAATTTGTTTTATAAATTGATTCACTGATATGAGATTTCCCCTGGTCATGTTGTGTTTAAAAAAAAAAAGAAAAAAGAAACGAGTAACAGCTATTGCTGTTGTCATTTAACCATTCTCTATTATTACTGATTAATTTAAATTAACGCAGATAAATCGTTTATGTTGTGTTTAAAAATCCTAAAACCAATTCTTTACTCTGATGTATTTTTTTTTTGTTTCATTCCTGGTCGATTCAAGAAGAAGGGAGACAGTAATACATACGGTTTATATTTAAAAGGAGGTAGATAATAACAGATAAACAGAAAACGATGTATTGGTGAGGAGTGTTAGCGAGTGAGCGAGAGGTCGCGGGTTCGAGTCCCGCTCAGGGCATTCTTTTTGGAAAAAAGGCTAAAAAGGGGTATACACTCTTATTATATTTTTACTCTTATTATTATTACTACTAATTATTATTATTACATTTATTATTATTATTATGATTATTATTATTATTATTATTATTATTATTATTATTATTATTGTTATTGTTATTATTATTAGTTAATGTTATTATTGATAAGATAACCATTATTACTATTTTTATAAGTATTATTAATGATATAAGTATTATTAATTTAACATATTAATATTATTATCATTATTATTATTGATACTAACATTAAAATATATTTAGTATTATCATTATTGATATTATCCCTAAGTATTAATATTAAGTGTTAATAATTTTAATATTTCTATCATAATGAAATTTAATAAATTTATCATTAACATTAATAGTATCATCACATTCATAATTATTAATATCATTAGTGTTAGTATTATTATAAGTACTAACAAAATTATTATTATTTTTTCCATTATTAGCACTACAATTATATTATTATTACTATCATCATCATTATAAGTAGTTTTATTAATAAGTATCATTATATAACTATAAAAAATCATTAATCATAACTACCAGTAACAGTAAGATTAATATTTTTACAAATATTATTATTAGTATCATGATATTTATCACTAATAGAATTATTAACATTATTACTTTTATTAGTAATATTATGTACTATAATTATTATCATTTTTATCAAAATTAATCTAATGTTAATATTAATATAATTACTAGCTTTAACAAACAAACAATATATATATATATATATATATATATATATATATATATATATAAGATATATATAATACACATAACTTAACTATATTAATATATCTTTATATAAAATGAAAATATATATAATGAAACCTATTAATCTACTATATGTATAAATTATCACTAATAATAATATAATTTTTTTTTTCGTTTTTACAAGTATATGTTTTAATACATATATGAATGATATAGGTTCGTGAATCCGAGGTCAACCCTGCATTGTTCAGTTGTTCAATATAGTCATATGTATTTTTACTACAAAATACATTAGGTGAGTTTCATTTACTCCCTTTTTACTCATTACGTTTTTGGGCTGAGAATACATGCAAATGCTTTATTAACTATTTTACAATATTTATATGCGTGAGTTTTTATTACTCCCTTTTTAGATGCTTTTGCAATATATATATTTTTGGGACTGAGAATACATGCGCTGCTTTTATAACTGTTTTACGAAATAGACACAAGTATCTAAAATTACATTCTATGGTTGAATTATCGAATCGAATATGCCCCTTTTTATTAAGTCTGGTAATCTAAGAATTAGGGAACAGACACCCTAATTGACGCGAATCCTAAAGATAGATCTATCGGGCCCAACAAGCCCCATCCAAAGTACCGGATCTTTTAGTACTTCGAAATTTATATCATGTCCGAAGGAGGATCCCGGAATGATGGGGATATTCTTATATGCATATTGTTAATGTCGATTACTAGGTGTTCAATCCATATGAATGATATTTTTGTCTCTATGCATGGGACGTATGATTATGAGAAATGGAAGTATGAAATCTTGTGGTCTATTAAAATTATGAAATGATTATTTATGTTAAACTAATGAACTCACCAACCTTTTGGTTGACACTTGAAAGCATGTTTATTCTCAGGTACGAAAGAAATCTTCCGCTATGCATTTGATCATTTTAAAGATATTACTTGGAGTCATTCATGACATATTTCAAAATACGTTGCATTCGAGTCGTTGAGTTTATCAAGACCATTATTAAGTCAATTATAGTTGGATATATTATGAAATGGTATGCATGTCTGTCAACTTTAGATGTAATGAAAGATTGTCTTTTCAAAACGAATGCAATGTTTGTAAAATGTATCATATAGAGGTCAAGTACCTCGCGATGTAATCAACTGTTGTGAATCGTTTATAATCGATATGGACTTCGTCCGGATGAATTAGGACGGGTCCTTTCAGTTGGTATCAGAGCAGAGGTCTTAGCGAACCAGGTCTGCATTAGTCTGTCTAACTGATAAGTCGTTAGGAGGCATTAGTGAGTCTGGACTTCGACCGTGTCTGCATGTCAAAAGTTTTGCTTATCATTTTGTGTCAAAAAAATTACCTGCTTATCATTCTTAGAGAATCACTTGCTTATCATTCTTAGTCTAGAAACGTTTTACTGCATTGACTGCATAAATAGTGTATAGACAAAAATTCATATCTTAGCGTATCTGCTACGTCATATCTTAGCGTATCTGTTACTGTAACTTTGCCTGTTGTATTCCGTAGATTCCTCCGTAACTTATGGGATTTTAGTATTATATATGCATATGTAAATTATGTATTGCAGGGTACTAATCTACATCCTATAATCTAATTCTTATCAAAAATCTTTCATCCGTTCATACGAGATGAATCCCTCAAGCAGTTCGAGTTCCTCAGATTCCAATAGCTATTTCGATAGTTATCCCGACAGTTATTCAGAATGGATAGTCATCTAAGCTCCAGAAGCAACGACACCAGAATGAATCAACCAATCATCCATCCCCAATTCATCTGATGGATTCATAGTCGACTTAATCAATGAAGACGCGCATAAGGCAATACCATCCACTAACCGAATTCACCTTTTGGCGAAGAACCTGAAGCACTTACCAGCGAACCTGTTCGTAACACCATTTCACAATCATTTCCCAAATATCTCACCACGACTATATCATAACTCAGATTCTAGACCTTATTCATCCGTTCGTTCCGACCGACAATCATCCCGGGATAATCGAAGAAGTCAACGAGCTTCGCGCTCGAGTAATCAATTCGGAGAATATGGTGCAAAATGTACCAGCTTCAGCAACATCACCGGCACCAACATTACAATCAATAACAGCACCAGTACCATCAACAATCCATGCTTCAATATCATCATTTGTACTTTGAGTATGATCTTCGTTCTACGTATCGTTCTACCTCATTTATCTTCGTTCGACCTGGCGAATATGTAATCTCTAAAGTTTTAAAGATTATTTATTCTAGTTCTAACCGAAAAGCAAATGAGTTTAATATCATATTAACTCATTAAATCCATGAATACATCTGAAGAAAATATATATGTATATATGTTTTCATAAGGATTGTAATTAAAAATTCTCTTGTACAAACTGTTAATGGTGAAAATATTTTAACAGGTAGGTAATACCCGAGGACTATTTAAATTTCACATTAATAAGTTACATGGTACGTTCTTCGAATCTGTTTCAACAAGTCATATACTATCCTACTTACATCCACCGATATACAAATCCATTCACCACAGAATAACCATATTCATCCAATTACATATTTGGATTTTGATCTATCAGAATCCATCAAGTGGCATAACGAAGAAATAATGGACACAATAAAAATTGATTAGAAACAGATTAATTAACAATATGAAATTCTATTAAGAATCCACGCTAACAAAATCCTAGCTAACTGTTCCTAGCTAACTGTTAATTCCGTATTACCATTTAATTATCGCAATTTATTTATCGCAATTTATATTCTCGCAATTTTATTTATCGTCATTTAATTTCTGTTATTTATTTTTACGCACTTTAAATATCGGGACATGTATACAAGGTTTTGACATATCATATCGACGCATTTATATATATTATTTGGAATAACCATAGACACTCTATATGCAGTAATGAACGAGTTCTCTATACAGGGTTGAGGTTGATTCTATAATAATATGTATAATTTGAGTTGTGATCGAGTCTGAGACATGTACACGGGTCACGATACGTATTAATTAATTCGAATATTATATAATAAACTATATATGAATTATTATTTGTACACTACTAACTGTGGACTATCGACTGTGGACTAATAATGTTGGACAATTAAAATGAATTAAAATATTGATTATAACATATGAAACTAAACAATTCTTCAAGTTGCCACTTGATTTCATCTTAAACCTCATTTGTATCTTGATGATTACAATCTGCGTTCAAACCTTTCATGATTCTTGAAAACACCTCAATCGATAGGATGAATCAACCGCACTTCATTAAAGGAAGGAAAGATTTATGCATATAGTTATGCACCTGAAAACACTCGGAGCCTGAGTAAACGTTTAACACGTAGCTGTGATATTTCCTTTAGCGTTATTATTACCGAAAATAACTTTGCATCTGCTGTTCGAGATAGCCAGTTTTGTCACAGCTCCAGCAAGATAATTTCGACTTTTCGTACGAAACAATCTTAATATAACGTTGATATATACGCGTGCTCTTTTATTGTTACCAGGGAACCTTTTATATTCCACCATATTACCAACAGACGTACCAGCAACCTTGTTGTTTTTTTGGCTTAAATCTCTCTGATAAATCATTATATTTATTTATTGAAACCCTATCATATACTCATCTGCATCTTATAAACGAGAACTGCCATAACAATTACCGGGAATCAGCAATCAGTACTTTGAAAACTCACAGCATATCTACATCAACAGTTATATATATGACATTTATCTCTTAGAATTATGATCTCTCATTCTGAAATTCTGAAAAGCACTCAGTCACAAATCAATACTCTGAATGTTGAAAAAGCTGAATGAAGCAGCAGAAACTGTAGATGACCGTAAATGACCATAATCATCGAAAGTCTGATGATAAAGATTAGTATGTTGGAAAAGCTCAGAAAAGTTGGAACTGGAAAGCGGATTGAGCTAACCATAAAGGAAACCAAGGAGAAATACAAGTAACATACCCTAAATTCATAGAACCCAGATAAATCTAGATCCGTTGAAATCTTTAAAGAATATCTTGCTCCGAAGTCATGTCAAAATCTTGCGGAAAATATTTCTCCATCAACCATCGAACTTAGAAATTCCAAAATATCATCATCAATATCTTCGATATTTCTGAGGATATTTTCATAAATATTCTCGTCCGAAATTATATACCTCTTCATGCTTCCTGCGTATCATTATATTGGAAATATTCAATAGAAAATTTAGTACCGAAAGCAGATTATGCGAAACTATGAAAAATGCCGTGGACAAATCGCAAAGAATAAGTTTGACTTCAAAGAATCCAAATGATTCTGTTACTGATGAAATCTTTAGCGAATACCTTGCTTCCGAATCTAAACCTTTATGGATAAATCTTCTTCATCATCCATCGATATTAGAAATTCCAAGATATCATCGTATCTTTCATTATAAATATCCTCCATATTTCTGAAGATATTTTCACAACTATTCTTATCTGAAATCATTAATCTCTTCCTGATATCAGTGTTACATCATATAGAAACTGTTAGTTTCTATATTCTGTAAACTTTCGAGCTTAAAATATGAATGTTATTGAAGTAATGTTGGGAACTGATGTATGAGTTAATATAATATAATGACACTTGATCAACGTGATTATATTACAGTAAGTCATGCTGAGTTTCTAAATGGAACATGATGATTCACAGATTATAACGTCATCATGTGCGATGTTACATAACTCTTTCATTCTGCTTAACTTCTGAACATATCAAGAAAATATATTCTTGATAGTTCTATTCTCAGTGATTTAGGTAATTTGACAAAACAAATTGTGCTACTATCTTTCCTTTCTACCTTGTATATTATGATAATTCGAAACTCCATTCCTATGAATTATGGACCGTTACTTGCGAAAAGTAAACAAAAGCATGAAGCTCTGAAATAGAAAGGGGGTATAAATCGCAGCAAATAAGAGAGCACATTAACTGTGGATGACAATCATTATAGGAGACAGAAGCAGTGACATTGAAATATAAGAGAAAATATAAAACCCAATGATAACACTGAAATTACAAACCGTAGAGATCAGTGCGTATAGCAATAAAAAGACACGGAAGTATTATACATACAATAATCCCTAGAGCATAGTAGAAATAAACAGATTCTTCCGGTAGGAGTAGGAAAAGAAGAACGATCATTACGATAGTCAGAATAAGAACAAGAATTAGAACCGGATTAAGCATTATTATAATCTTTTGGATATATGAACTAAGAAAGAAAGTATAGGAATGGTGAAAACTAATGGAATGGAAAAGGTAGAATTTATAGTGGAGATACCAGACAGAGTAATCGAGGCAGATCACCGTATTTAAATATAGAGATCTTAATTCGCCGAAGAATCAAATCTTTTAGATTCCGAAGATTTTCTTTAAATTCCTTGAATTCCGGAATTCAATCGCGACTACGTCAAAAGTTATGGAAAAATCTCCATTTCTTCATCTCAATCTTTTGTGATAGATTCATTCATACGCTTCGATTAATCGAATCATTTTATCGACATTACTCAATAATGATAAAACTCTATTTAACAACTCATATTTGTCATGAAAACATTTTTATTGTTAACCAAGACCACCTCACTCAAATTTCGGGACGAAATTTCTTTAACGGGTAGGTACTGTGATGACCCGGGAATTTCCGACCAAATTTAAACTTAATCTTTATATGATTTCGATACGATAATCAAAGTCTGTTATGTTGAGTCTCGAAAACTGTGAAACTGTTATATGAATGCATTTGCCCTTTTGACTATTCTCGAACATTCACGAACATCGATGTATAAATAAATATGTACGAAACATATATATATAATTGATGTGTGTCGCGAGGGGTACGAAATAGTGTTTATTTTTAATACGAAATTCGACGAAATTTTACACAAGTTTTATTATTTTTACGGATGGGAAATACCTAAACCTTGCTACAACACTTATAGGCAGTGTACCTAATCGTACTGTAGTGTAGTTTTTAGTAAGTCCGGTTCGTTCCACAGGGACGCAGTGAAGTTTAACACTATATTTTTATAAAACTATATTTTTACAAAAATATATAATATAAGTAGTATTATTATTATAAAGGGGGGTTTTTACCGTTTAATGACCGGTTTGTCGATTTTAAAACTTTAGTCGCAGTTAAAACCAAATGTAAAATATTAAAAATAAATACAAGACTTAAATTAAAGCATAAAGTAAATAACGATAATGAAATTGCGAATAATAAAAGTGCGATAAAATAAACTTGCGATAATTAAAAAGTACGATAATTAAAAGTGCAATTAAATACAATAACAATAAAAATGCGATAATTAGAAGTGCAATTAAATATAAAATAAAGGAAATTAAATATGAAATAAAAGAATTATGCTTATTTAAACTTCCGTAATCATGATGTTTGACGTGTTGATTTTAGTTTTATGCCCATGGGTTAATTGTCCTTTGTCCTGGATTATTTAATATGTCCGTCTGGTTTTTGTCCATAACAGTCCGTCAGTCATAAATATAAAGTGACAGTGTCCTCGTCAAATTATTCTTATACCCGAAGTTAAATATTCCAACTAATTGGGGACTTAAACTGTAACAAGATTTTAATACTTTGTTTAGTAATTACACCAGGATGTCGACTGAGTGTAACCCAAGGTTTTAATATTTTGTTATCAATTATACCAAGTGTCCTTGTACATAATTTCACCCCTGTTTTAATTATTCTAGTGGCTATTAATCCATTCCCGTGTTCGGTTAGATGAACGATTATTCGTACATATAAATACCCCGCCCATCGTGTCCGATTGAGTGTATATGGTAATTTATAGGGACGCCCAATTGTAAATCTTTATATTAACATTAACAAACTATCATTTAGTTAAACAAATATAAAGCCCATTAATAGCCCATAGTCTAATTTCCACAAGTGTCGTTCTTTTGTCCAAACCCCAATTATGGTACAAAGCCCAATTACCCAATTTTAGTAATTAGCCCAACATCATGATTACTTCGTTTTAAATAAGCATAATAATAACTTAGCTACGAGACATTAATGTAAAAAGGTTGAACATAACTTACAATGATTAAAAATAGCGTAGCGTTACACGGACAGAATTTCGACTTACACACTCAAACGATCTCTATCATAAATCTTATTATTATCATAATTTAAAATTAAAATTAAGATTATTGTTATATCTTATTAAGTTAACGTTATGATAGAGATATAGAATATAGATATTGATAATTGATATTGATAATAGATAGATGGATCGATAGAAAAATGATAGAAAAAAGGTCTCCTTCAATTACGTTTACATAGCCTTTTATAGGCGAATTTATAAATTGAATTTTCACTTATGACCCCTGAACTATGCTCAATTAACAACTTTTTATTATTTAATATTATTCTTATTATGAATTATTTAAATATTATATTTTATTCTTGTGCATAGTTGACTCATAATTTTTACACCGTTGCGTCGAGCGTTGAGAGTTGGTTCATGTCCCGGTTCCGGATTTTCGAACGTCCTTGCGTACTATTTTATATCGTGTACTTTGCGTTTTGTAACTTGTACTCTTGTCATTTTTAGACGTTCCTCATCAATAATTTGAACCTTTTTGATTGTATCTTGTACTTTTTAGCATTTTGGACCTTTTTGTCTTCAAATCTTCGTTTTCGCCTTTTGTCTTCGCACTTATTAAATATAAACGAATATTACTTGAAAATGGAACAATTGCAACTAAAAACTTGTCATTCTTGGGGGATAATGCTATGAAATATATGTTCCTTTTTAGCCTTATCAATATCACCACACTTGAGCGTTGCTTGTCCTCAAGCAATACAGTCTTGAAAAACACTTGAATCACTTCTTTATTCTTCACACTTTGTATATCAGTGATTTCAATACGGCGGTATGAACAATGGTAGTAACCATAGAACCATGGTTAAAGGTGGGTGTGTCATCCACAGTTACCTCGGGTTTAGGTCAACGACACTTTCAATCAAATAGCCGATTTACTTTTGGTTTCCAAAGCAAAGTGCACATTTGAAAGGTGGTTTACAGTCCCACATGACTATAAAAATTTAGATCCTTTAGGAAATAGGATCTTTATGAAAACATTTGATCTTTTGAAAATTCAATCTAGCTTTTACCCTAGATAAGTTTTCTGATTTGATCCACCATTGGTGTTGCAAAATATATTTGTGGATCAATATTTTGGCTAAAAACATTTAGGTTCGTGTAATCCACTGCTATCCCAGTATCGGAAAGCACACATCCAGTTTACTTGTTCCGTATATTACCTTTCGGTAAACTACCGTCCGGTTGTAAAGGAAAGCGATGAACAAGAAACTGTTAGGGCAATGTCCCGTGACATGCAGATGATTATGGTCTTATTAACGTGTCGGATGCTAGAACTATCCTTGGTAGGAGCAATAGTAAAGATCATCCTATAATTTTTTCGGTCTGGCACAAGGTCCTGTCTCCGACCATGCTATGCAACCACCGTTCTTACGGTTGACACCCGATTTGGTTCAGGTGACCTAATGAATTCCAGGTGAATTCCTAGGATTTTACGTTCAATGGTAATGAACGCATTGAAAATGGGTTTTCAGAAAACAAATCGGTTTATATTTTTGATCAAAATATTTTCTCGTTCAAGCTCGAGTTTAGATATCATTGAATTCCATGAGTTTGAATTCTCAATCTTTAAGGTCAATCTCAAGGATTGAGTAATATCAGTCTTAAAAGCTGATTTTTAATCTTTAAGGAGATTATCCTTTCTGGGGATCTGATTCATTAGTCTTATCAAGCTAATTTGCACGGTGCCTCCCCATTGTACGAGATAAATCCTTCTCATGGTTAGGATAAATCTGACCACTTGGCGACCCTGTTTGATGCTGAGGTCCGTGGATTTCCAGCCGATTTTAGTGATGACTTTTCTAGATTTTTCGTCAACCTACAGCTGGTCTGGACGACAACTTCATGACCTAAATCAAGAAGCGCGTGTCTTTTTCGGAAGACTTTACTTCCTTCAAATGATGGAATTGATTCATCGTGTAGATCCATCTTTCTTACAGTAAATCGGGTAAAACTGATTAAAATCGTCCAAAACAAAAGTACCCGCAATAACTTTACAGAAACATGTGATAGATAGTTTTTAATTGAATAACTTGGTACATTCTCCCCACACTTAGTTTCTTTCTTTGCTTTTTTTTATTCTCCTTTATTCCATTTTAAATGAATTCAATCGTTTTAGGGTGTTTCTCAATTTATGTCCTTTCCGAGGTAACGATAATTTCGGCATTAACACCTAGTTTTATCGTTCATAAATATGTATAAACATGATTTTGAATTCATTTAGTTAAAAAATTTTAAAATTTTCATAATATTTAGAAAATAAGCCAAGTATAAACCCGAGAGAATTTATAACCCTTCCCCACACTTGAGATCATGCAATGCCCTCATTTGCATGAAATCAGACTATAATTATAAATTCATGAGGGTGATTAGTGTAGGAAAGTGATTAAAAATACCCAGTTTGTAATTACAAAGCTCGTCGAATGATAGATGGCTCGCCTCATCGTTCATTCCTTCATCTATTATATCACATTTGTTGTTTTGCATCTTGTCGTCAAAATCAGTAGCTTTTGCTGAACTTAATGTTAGTCTTTGAAAGTGCGTTGTTTTACCCTGTTGTTTACATGATAAAATACAAACATATATACATATTTTTAAAGTTGGGTTTATTACCCCACGTTCAAAAATTTATAAAATCAAATTTTTTTTTTTTTGCATACTTTAAATCAATAAAATTAAAAATAATGATGACAAAATTTTTCGCCCCGCCCTCGGGTAAAGTAATTTCGGCTCAACGACCTAGTCTTCAACTCACGACGAATTTTAGAAATCATTTTTTTTTTCAACTTAATGAAATAAAGTAAATTTTTGTTTTTTTAAAAAAAAACACAAAACTTAAATTTAAAAAGCATATTAATTTTATATAAAACCTAAAAAAAACAAAAATTCAGAATGGGGGAAGAAAACTAGTTCTTTAGTGTCTGCTAGCGGAAAAGACCAATCTGATTCCATTCTCGGAACTACACGAGAACAGAACAACTAACTCTAGACAGCATTTTCTTTTTTAGAACATTTGAATCTCCCCACACTTAGGTAGCTGTGGTGTCAAAATTGTGATTAACTTCATCGTCAATTTCTCTTGGTCCATAATCAACTTGCATATCTGTGACTTTCTCTTTAAGCCATTGGTCGGATTCCTGTGTAATATCCACAATTTCAACTAGCTTCACCTTTTCTTTAGGCGATAGATTGGATACTAACCGGTTACATAACTTAAAGTTCCCCTTGGTTATAGCATCGCGAATCCATTTAATAAGTTTCTTCATTGAACTATTAATAACGGGGTCATTTAATTTCGTATCAACAACGGGGTTCTTTGTTATCATGTCATCATTAGGTGTTACTTCATTTTCCCCACACTTAGGAGTTTTATTATTGTTAAGCACTACCGTTGGAGTTGGTAAAACAACATGGTTCTTACCAATCGTTTTTGCTGGTTCAACGGTTTTGGTTGGTGGAGATTTAGACTTTCGAATCATAAAGGTGATCGATTTGTCACCACTTTTAAGTGTCATTCTTCCATTTCCTACATCAAATAACGCCCCGGTGGACGCAAAGAATGGTCGACCTAAAATTAGAGGAATGTTTGGGTCCTCTTCTATGTCAATGACAATGAATTCGACTAGAAAGGTTAAATTACCTACTTGAATGGGTAGGTTGTCAACAATTCCAACTGGGTGTTTAATGGTTTGATCAAAGAGTCGAACACTCATATCCGTTGGACTTAACTTACCAACACCTAATCTCTTATATAAGGACAGAGGCATAACACTCACACTTGCACCTAAATCTGCTAGTGCATCATACATAACACAATCACTAAGTAGACAAGGAACAATAAATTCACCCGGATCACCTACTCTAGGTGGAGGTTTTGGTGGAACTGTCTTTACCGGGTTTACTTCTATGATTTTTGTTTCTTGCACTTTCTTATTCTTCTTCTTCTTCTTCTTTCCAGAGGTATCACAAACTTTATTACCTATTACTTGCTCATACTCAACTCCTTTTCTTGGAAACGGGAGGGGTGGTTTGTATGGTGTCACCACTGGCTTTACATACTCGGGTGGTGGTGGTGGTGGTGTAACTTCTTCATTGTTACTCACATCTAAAATCTTCCCATCTTCTGGTGCTGGTTTTTCAGAATTTGTTGACACCATATTAACATTCTCATTCCGAGGATTTACTTCAGTATTACTCGGTAGCTTTCCTTGTTCCCTCTCACTCATCATGCTAGCAAGAGTACCTACGTGTTTTTCTAGATTCAAAATGGAAGCTTGTTGAGTTCTTAATGACTGATCAAACCTCTCATTCGTTTGGGTTTGAGATGTAATAAATTGTGTTTGAGATTCCATTAGCTTTGCCATCATTTCTTCTAGATTTGGCTTTTTCTCTTCGATTTGTTGTGGTGGTTTATACAAGCCATGTCTTTGTTGATTGAAAGTGTTGGTTTGAGTTGGTTGGTTATACGAGTTATTGTTGGGTCCATTTGGATTGTAAAGAATGTTTTGATTTCGATTGAAGTTCAGCTTTGGCGGTTGATAATTATTTTGATAATTATTTCCCGGCCTTTGGTTCATATAGGAAACATTCTCTCGTTGTTCCATCGTTGGTTCAATGTGACAATCTTTCATTAAGTGTGGTTCATCGCATTGCTCACAACTGATTCGTATTGCGTGAATATCTTTATTCATCTTTTCCATTCGTCTTTCGAAAGCATCTATTTTTGCGGAAACGGAATCAAAGTCATGGCTAGAATCGGCTCTAGCCGCTTTAGATGAACGAAAAATATCTTTTTCTTGATGCCACTCATGAGAGTGGGAGGCTGTGTTATCAATAATTTTGTAAGCTTCAGTTGCGGTTTTCTTCATAATTGAACCACCAGCTGTTATGTCGATGTCTTTCCGTGTAGCAACGTTGACACCTTGGTAGAATATTTGTACTATTTGATAAGTGTCTAAACCGTGTTGAGGACATCCTCTCAACATCCTTCCGAATCTTGTCCATGCCTCATATAATGTTTCATTTGGCTTTTGCGCGAACGTAACAATTTCTCCTTGAAGTCTCACGGCTTTGGATGCCGGAAAGAATTGTTTAAGAAAATTTTCAACTAAAACATCCCATGTGTCAATCGCCCCTTCAGGTAACGATTCTAACCAATCTTTGGCTTCTCCCTTTAAAGTCCAGGGAAACAACATGAGATAGATTTGTTCATCTTCTACTTCTCGGATTTTGAATAGTGTACAGATCCTATTAAAGGTACGAAGATGTTCGTTTGGATCTTCATTCGGCGCACCACTGAATTGGCATTGATTAGTCACCATATGTAGAATTTGTCCTTTGATTTCATAATCTGGTGCATTAACGTTTGGATGAGTAATTGCGTGACCTTGGCCAGTGCGTTTAGGTCTCATTCGGTCTTCCATACTTAAAGGTTCCAGATTCTCCATAATTGAATTTGTTGAATCGGTATCACTAGATGATTCTGATTTAATGGTTCGTTCCTCAACAATCTCTGTTTGAATGATTGGTAGTTCCGGAGGAAAGTTTAATGGTTCAGGATCTACGAACCGTTCCTGAATATTCTCTGGATTCTCAATTGTGAGGTTGGGTTCAAAAAATGGATTATCGGAAATTTGAATTGGAGTACTTGGTCGACTGGATGACGATTCTAAAGAAAAATCAACGGCGACAATATTTGCTAAATGTCTTGATCTAGTTACAGGTGGTGAACGTACAAAAGGTGGTGAACGTCTTGCTCGGTGCATTCACTGAATATCCTATTAGTTTTTAAAAAGGAAAGAAAAATTATATAAGTTATCCAATCAATAGACTTTTCTGATTTTGCCCACGTTTCGAATAGCCAAAAGTTGTAGCAGAGGGGCAGGATTCGTTTGGTCTCAATATAATTGAGTACTGTTTGGCTCCAATAACCCGGTCCACGTACAAATCCAACTATTACTACGAACCAGAAAATTTTGATGTCTATCAATTTAACCACTTAAAATAAATTTTCGTAATTTTAAGAAATTTAGAGAAGAAGTAGAAAAAAAATCTAAGTCCTAAAAACTAGAATGGCGAGAAATAAGAGAGAAAAAGAGTGCGCGTCGAAAAGTGTCGAAAAATGAAAAAGACGAAGAGTGGTTTGTAAACACGCGGTTAATCCAACTTTATAACTATCACTATCTTAAAATTAAAACTACAAATAGAGATTACTAATTGGAATTGTAATTGATACATAGGTAAAAGGCGTCGAAAGATAAATAAAAATAAGAAAGTAGCACGAAAAATGGCGTCGCAAAATTCTAAAGCGCCTAAAACTTAGTTTAAGGAATAAGCACTTAAGGGATTTTACGGCAATCCTAAAAAAATCTAGAAATAAAAATAACTATGGCAAAACTAATCTTAATACTAAAAATTGTAACTAGAGTGTTATTAAAAAAAATACTTTAATAATTAGGTAGCAAAATTACATATTTCATTGGTCATGTCGTTATAAATATAAATGTGCCCGTTTTTTTTTTTACTACGAAATAACTTTGTTTAATTAGTAAATTTGAGTGTGGGGAGACTTATTTACAATAAATAAAATAACTTGTATAAGGTTATTAGTAAAAATAACGACATGGTCATAATTATAAATGCATTTGTCCACTTCCTTAATTAATTTAGCAAAATTACACTTGGCGGACTCATATCGTTTTTTTTTCTTTTAAAAAAAACACGATTTTTTTACACAAATTTATTTTTTTTTTATTTTTTTTACGTTTTTGTTTTTTTTTTTTTACGTTTTTTTTTTCCAACACTTATTACAATATATTAAAAATAAAAATTACTTTTAAACAAACATAGTTTACAAAAATAAAGCGTTTTTCAGCGTCCCCGGCAGCGGCGCCAAAAACTTGATGTGTGTCGCGAGGGGTACGAAATAGTGTTTATTTTTAATACGAAATTCGACGAAATTTTACACAAGTTTTATTATTTTTACGGATGGGAAATACCTAAACCTTGCTACAACACTTATAGGCAGTGTACCTAATCGTACTGTAGTGTAGTTTTTAGTAAGTCCGGTTCGTTCCACAGGGACGCAGTGAAGTTTAACACTATATTTTTATAAAACTATATTTTTACAAAAATATATAATATAAGTAGTATTATTATTATAAAGGGGGGTTTTTACCGTTTAATGACCGGTTTGTCGATTTTAAAACTTTAGTCGCAGTTAAAACCAAATGTAAAATATTAAAAATAAATACAAGACTTAAATTAAAGCATAAAGTAAATAACGATAATGAAATTGCGAATAATAAAAGTGCGATAAAATAAACTTGCGATAATTAAAAAGTACGATAATTAAAAGTGCAATTAAATACAATAACAATAAAAATGCGATAATTAGAAGTGCAATTAAATATAAAATAAAGGAAATTAAATATAAAATAAAAGAATTATGCTTATTTAAACTTCCATAATCATGATGTTTGACGTGTTGATTTTAGTTTTATGCCCATGGGTTAATTGTCCTTTGTCCTGGATTATTTAATATGTCCGTCTGGTTTTTGTCCATAACAGTCCATCAGTCATAAATATAAAGTGCGAGTGTCCTCGTCAAATTATTCTTATACCCGAAGTTAAATATTCCAACTAATTGGGGACTTAAACTGTAACAAGATTTTAATACTTTGTTTAGTAATTACACCAGGATGTCGACTGAGTGTAACCCAAGGTTTTAATATTTTGTTATCAATTATACCAAGTGTCCTTGTACATAATTTCACCCCTGTTTTAATTATTCTAGTGGCTATTAATCCATTCCCGTGTCCGGTTAGATGAACGATTATTCGTACATATAAATACCCCGCCCATCGTGTCCGATTGAGTGTATATGGTAATTTATAGGGACGCCCAATTGTAAATCTTTATATTAACATTAACAAACTATCATTTAGTTAAACAAATATAAAGCCCATTAATAGCCCATAGTCTAATTTCCACAAGTGTCGTTCTTTTGTCCAAACCCCAATTATGGTACAAAGCCCAATTACCCAATTTTAGTAATTAGCCCAACATCATGATTACTTCGTTTTAAATAAGCATAATAATAACTTAGCTACGAGACATTAATGTAAAAAGGTTGAACATAACTTACAATGATTAAAAATAGCGTAGCGTTACACGGACAGAATTTCGACTTACACACTCAAACGATCTCTATCATAAATCTTATTATTATCATAATTTAAAATTAAAATTAAGATTATTGTTATATCTTATTAAGTTAACATTATGATAGATATATAGAATATAGATATTGATAATTGATATTGATAATAGATAGATGGATCGATAGAAAAATGATAGAAAAAAGGTCTCCTTCAATTACGTTTACATAGCCTTTTATAGGCGAATTTATAAATTGAATTTTCACTTATGACCCCTGAACTATGCTCAATTAACAACTTTTTATTATTTAATATTATTCTTATTATGAATTATTTAAATATTATATTTTATTCTTGTGCATAGTTGACTCATAATTTTTACACCGTTGCGTCGAGCGTTGAGAGTTGGTTCATGTCCCGGTTCCGGATTTTCGAACGTCCTTGCGTACTATTTTATATCGTGTAGTTTGCATTTTGTAACTTGTACTCTTGTCATTTTTAGACGTTCCTCATCAATAATTTGAACCTTTTTGATTGTATCTTGTACTTTTTAGCATTTTGGACCTTTTTGTCTTCAAATCTTCGTTTTCGCCTTTTGTCTTCGCACTTATTAAATATAAACGAATATTACTTGAAAATGGAACAATTGCAACTAAAAACTTGTCATTCTTGGGGGATAATGCTATGAAATATATGTTCCTTTTTAGCCTTATCAATAATTATTAAATATTAAAGATTCAATAAATTATATAATTGGTAGATATTATATATTAAATGAAAATATATTAAATCTAATTACAAGTTGAATATAATTATTATATTAACACTATTATCATTATTGGTATTACTATTAAAGTAACATTATCAATGATATTAATAAATAAATTGATATTATTAATATTATAATATATATATTTAAGGTGTAGATGTTAAATACTAAATATATGTTATTATAGATATAACTATTAAATATTACATAACTAGTAAATTGTAATATTAAATGTAACTACAAGATTAAAACATAAATAAATATTATGTTAATAATGTATTATTACTTTCATCAAGATAAATAGTAATATTGAAATCTATAAAGAAGATTATACGTATAGAAGTAAAATAAGTTGTTATGTTAATATTATTATTATTATTATTATCATTAGTAAATAATACAATTTATTATTATCATTAACATTAATAACATTATTATTATTATTTTTATTCTTTTTAGTATCATTATTATTTACCATTATGAATGTAATTATTATTACTATTATATTTAGTTATATGGTTATTTTTATAATTACCATTATCATTAAAGTCATTATTAATATTATAAATGCTATTATAAAGATAATACAAAATATTATGTTCATCATTGTAATATCATATTTAAGAGTGTTATTAATAGTTATTTTCATTAGTAGTAGTTGCTAGGATTATTATTAATTATTATTATTACTATTATAATTATTATTATTAATATTACTATTATTAGTATAATTATTTATGTAAATTCAAAAGAATGAATCCAAAAACTATTTTCACGTAGCTATCCATCTGTAGCTGATTTTTAACTCTGTCTCTAAAAACTGTACATGAATGAATTCAATCTCATAAGTATCCAAAATCTGTTTAAAATCACTTTCAACTTTTATTTTTTTTATATATTTCTGTACCAGTCGATTAAAGCCTGTCGTTTATTTTTTTTTAGCTCTTTAAATTGATTAGTTGTTGATCACATAACTCATACAACCCTTTTGCATGTATATTACTTTGTAATTATAGAAATATGGCCAATTCAATTGAAATTAAACAGAAATATACAAGAACCCAGTTAATATCTCTGTTCTTGAATAATTTTAGTCAAATCTCGAATTCGATTTGTATTTCAAAATCTACAAATGCTATTCTGTCATAAACCTTTCATGTAAACTTTCTGGAAAGTTTTAAATCCCAATTTTTAGTAACGAATTTAAATTTTGGAGTCAAAGTTCAAATTGAAAAAGTCAACCGAAGTGTTCATCATGAAATTTGATTTTGTTTTTGAGTTTATGGATCAATTAATGATTCGAATAGTTTCTATAGAAGATTTGCAACATATTTCATAAAGGTTTCATAAGCTAAAACGTCCTCAAATTCATAATCAGTTTTCTTAGTTTGAACCGTGATATATAGCAGGTATTTTTCTAATTTTTTTTTTCATTTTCTAAATATTGCAACCACCAAACATTTATGTTTTATAATTAGTTTGATGAACCAAAAATTTGTTTTATAAATTGATTCACTGATATGAGATTTCCCCTGGTCATGTTGTGTTTAAAAAAAAAAAAATAAAGAAACTAGTAACAGCTATTGCTGTTGTCATTTAACCATTCTCTGTTATTACTGATTAATTTAAATTAACGCAGATAAATCGTTTCTGTTGTGTTTAAAAATCCTAAAACCAATTCTTTACTCTGATGTATTTTTTTTTGTTTCATTCCTGGTCGATTCAAGAAGAAGGGAGACAGTAATACATACGGTTTATATTTAAAAGGAGGTAGATAATAACAGATAAACAGAAAACGGTGTATTGGTGAGGAGTGTTAGCGAGTAAGCGAGAGGTCGCGGGTTCGAGTCCCGCTCAGGGCATTCTTTTTGGAAAAAAGGCTAAAAAGGGGTATACACTCTTATTATATTTTTACTCTTATTATTATTACTACTAGTTATTATTATTACATTTATTATTATTATTATTATTATTATTATTATTATTATTATTATTATTATTATTATTATTATTGTTATTGTTATTATTATTAGTTAATGTTATTATTGATAAGATAACCATTATTACTATTTTTATAAGTATTATTAATTTAACATATTAATATTATTATCATTATTATTATTGATACTAACATTAGAATATATTTAGTATTATCATTATTGATATTATCCCTAAGTATTAATATTAAGTGTTAATAATTTTAATATTTCTATCATAATGAAATTTAATATATTTATCATTAACATTAATAGTATCATCACATTCATAATTATTAATATCATTAGTGTTAGTATTATTATAAGTACTAACAAAATTATTATTATTATTATTATTATTTTTTACCATTATTAGCACTACAATTATATTATTATTACTATCATCATCATTATAAGTAGTTTTATTAATAAGTATCATTATATAACTATAAAAAAATCATTAATCATAACTACCAGTAACAGTAAGATTAATATTTTTACAAATATTATTATTAGTATCATGATATTTATCACTAATAGAATTATTAACATTATTACTTTTATTAGTAATATTATGTACTATAATTATTATCATTTTTATCAAAATTAATCTAATGTTAATATTAATATAATTACTAGCTTTAACAAACAAACAATATATATATATATATATATATATATATATATATATATATATATATGTATAAAAGATATATATATAATACACATAACTTAACTATATTAATATATCTTTATATAAAATGAAAATATATATAATGAAACCTATTAATCTACTATATGTATAAATTATCACTAATAATAATATAAATTTTTTTTCGTTTACAAGTATATGTTTTAATACATATATGAATGATATAGGTTCGTGAATCCGAGGTCAACCCTACATTGTTCAGTTGTTCAATATAGTCATATGTATTTTTACTACAAAATACATTAGGTGAGTTTCATTTACTCCCTTTTTACTCATTACGTTTTTGGGCTGAGAATACATGCAAATGCTTTATTAACTGTTTTACAATATTTATATGCGTGAGTTTTCATTACTCCCTTTTTAGATGCTTTTGCAATATATATATATTTTTGGGACTGAGAATACATGCGCTGCTTTTATAACTGTTTTACGAAATAGACACAAGTATCTAAAATTACATTCTATGGTTGAATTATCGAATCGAATATGCCCCTTTTTATTAAGTCTGGTAATCTAAGAATTAGGGAATAGACACCCTAATTGACGCGAATCCTAAAGATAGATCTATCGGGCCCAACAAGCCCCATCCAAAGTACCGGATGTTTTAGTACTTCGAAATTTATATCATGTCCAAAGGAGGATCCCGGAATGATGGGGATATTCTTATATGCATATTGTTAATGTCGATTACCAGGTGTTCAATCTATATGAATGATATTTTTGTCTCTATGCATGGGACGTATGATTATGAGAAATGGAAGTATGAAATCTTGTGGTCTATTAAAATTATGAAATGATTATTTATGTTAAACTAATGAACTCACCAACCTTTTGGTTGACACTTGAAAGCATGTTTATTCTCATGTACGAAAGAAATCTTCCGCTATGCATTTGATCATTTTAAAGATATTACTTGGAGTCATTCAGGACATATTTCAAAAGACGTTGCATTCGAGTCGTTGAGTTTATCAAGACCATTATTAAGTCAATTATAGTTGGATATATTATGAAATGGTATGCATGTCTGTCAACTTTAGATGTAATGAAAGATTGTCTTTTCAAAACGAATGCAATGTTTGTAAAATGTATCATATAGAGGTCAAGTACCTTGCGATGTAATCAATTGTTGTGAATCATTTATAATCGATATGGACTTCGTCCGGATGGATTAGGACGGGTCCTTTCATCTTTGCATCAACCCAGAGACGTATTGTAGACGTATTGTCTTAGAATTAACTAAGACGTATTGTGTACGTATTGTCTTAAGATTTATCAAAACGTATTGTATACTTATTGTGTTAGGATGTACCAAATATTCGAATTAATAAATACGTATCATGACCCATTGTACAACTTATTGTCTCAGAATTAATCCGACGTATTGTGTACATGTGTCCCGATTTATCCGATGATATGTAAAGTACGTAAAATAAATAACAGTATTTAAATGACGGTAAATAAAATTGCGAGAATATAAATTGCGATAATTAAATTGCGATAAATAAAATGTAACCAGTTAGCTAGGAACAGTTAGCGTGGATTCTTAACAAAATTCTTTATAATTAATTCATTTGTTTCTATCAAATTTTTATTTTGTCCAATGTTTTCTTCATTATGCCACTTGTTGGATTCTGATAAGTCAAAATCCAAATATGAAATTAAAAGAAAATGGTTATTTTGTGGTGAACGGATACGCATATCTGTGGAGGTAAGTAGGATAGTAAATGACTGTTGAATCGAATTTGAAGAATGTACAGTGTAACTTATCAATGTGAAACCCAAATATTCCTCGGGTATTACCTACCCGTTAAAATATTTTCATCATTAACAGTTGGTACAAAAGAATTTTTAATTACAATCTTTATGAAAATATACATACATATATATTTTCTTCAGATGTAATCATGGATTTAATGAGTCAATAAGATATTAAACTCATTTGAGTTATCGTTAATACTAGATTACATAATCTCTAGAACTTTAGAAATTACATAATCGCCATGTTGAGGGAAGATAATCGAGGTAGAACGATATGTAGAACGAAGATAAAGTAGATAGAACGATACGTAGAACGATGATTATGCTCGAGGTACAGAATGAGATGTTGAGGCATGTGATGTTAAAACTTGGGTTGTTGGTGGTACTGGTGTTGATGTTGGTGGTGATGCCTTCACGTTGTGCATCGTACTCTCCAAAGCTACTACTCGAGCACGAAGTTCGTTGACTTCTTCTATTATTCCGGGATGATTGGAGGTTTGAACAAGGGGATGAATAAGGTTTAGAATCTGAGTTGTGATATAGTCGTGGCGAGATACTCTGGAAATGAGAGAGAAAATGGTGTTTCGGACAGGTTCGCCGGTAAGTGCATCAGGTTCTTCGCCAAGAGGTGACTTCGGTTGGTGAAAAGGATCGCTTTCTTCTCGTCTCCATTGGTTAAGTCGACTACGAACCCATCAGATAAATTGGGAATGGCTTATTGGTTGATTCATTCTAGTGACATTGTCTTCAGAGCTCGAGTGAAAATCCATATCGGAATCCGAGGGACTTGAACTAGTGGTGAGTTCCATTTCGTACGATTAGATAAAGGGTTTTCGATATAAAAAGAATTTCGAATATTAGATGGTATTCTAATTACATATAATACTTATGTTCAGTATAGAAGATCCCGTAGATTACGGAGAGAATTAAGGAAACGTGTCAGACAAGACATAATGTGATGAGATGTGAATTTGTCTGTACACCGTCTATGCAATAATTGCAATAAGACGCATCGAGATTGAAAATGACAAGTAGATATTTTCGACAAATGGTGGTAAGCAAACACTTTTAACATGCAGACCAGGTTCAAGTCTAGACTCATTAACATAACCTAACAACTACTAGGTTGAAGTCCAGACTCATTAATGCATCCTAACGACTACTAGTTAGACACACTAATGCAAGACCTGGTTCGCTACGACCACCGCTCTGATACCACCTGTAGTAACCCTTCCTTATCCCCCTGGACGAAGTCATCAACATTTGGTCCCATTGCGATGATCGACTCCAAGTAATGTCCTTAAAATGAGCAAATGCACAGCGGAAGACTTAATTCGTACCTGAGAATAAACATGCTTAAAAGTGTCAACCAAAAGGTTGGTGAGTTCATAGGTTTATCGTAACAATCATTTCAATATATTAATAGACCACAAGATTTCATAATCATAAACATAATACACTCGCAAGTGTATGTAAAGCATTCTAAGTGGTTAAGCACTTGGTAACCATACTTAACATTTAATCAACGTCGCATATTCCCTTTATTATGAAATCTCACTGACATTAACAAGATGCATATATAAGAATATCCCCATCATTCCGGGACACCCTTCGGATATGATATAAATTTCGAAGTACTAAAGCATCCGGTACTTTGAATGGGGTTTGTTAGGCCCAATAGATCTATCTTTAGGATTCGCGTCAATTAGGGTGTATGTTCCCTAATTCTTAGATTACCAGACTTAATAAAAAGGGGCATATTCGATTTCGATAATTCAACCATAGAATGTAGTTTCACGTACTTGTGTCTATTTTGTAAATCATTTATAAAACCTGCATGTATTCTCATCCCAAAAATATTAGATTTTAAAAGTGGGACTATAACTCACTTTCACATATTTTTACTTCATCGGGAAGTAAGACTTGGCCACTGGTTGATTCACGATCCTATAACAATATATACATATATATCAAAGTATGTTCAAAATATATTTACAACACTTTTAATATATTTTGATGTTTTAAGTTTATTAAGTCAGCTGTCCTCGTTAGTAACCTACAACTAGTTATCCACAGTTAGATGTACAGAAATAAATCGATAAATATTATCTTGAATCAATCCACGACCCAGTGTATACGTATCTCAGTATTGATCACAACTCAAACTATATATATTTCGGAACAACCATAGACATTCTATATGTGAATGTTGGAGTTAGCTATACAGGGTAGTCACTGAAACGATGTACTGTGCAACCGTTGAATACTGGTCGTCCAGTCCGGTTGGGGTTGTCAGGCCCGATAGATCTATCAACAGGATTCGCGTTTACAATACCACATGTAAATAGTAGTTACCAAGCTACAGGGAAGTATGCCAGTGGTACAACTCAACGTAGAATATCTTTTTAAGTACTTGTGTCTATTTCGTAAACATTTATAAAAGCAGCGCGTGTATTCTCAGCCCAAAAATATATATTGCAAAAGCAATTAAAAAGGGAGCAAATGAAACTCACCATACTGTATTTTGTAGTAAAAATACATATGACGTCATTTATTAAATGTAGGTTTGGCCTCGGATTCACGAACCTATATCATTTATATATATTAACACATATATTTGTAATCTAACAAATTGATTATATCTTAAATTACATGTTATACATAGTTATTCGTTAAAATGATAGTTTTGATAATAATGATTTACTAATAATAATAATAATAACTTTATTGATAATGATAATACTAATAAAAATGATAATGATAATCTTTAATAATAATAATAATAATAATAATAATAATAATAATAATAATAATAATAATAATAATAATAATAATAATAAGTTATTTTATTTTTATAATGAAAACAATAATATTGATAGTAATACTTAATACTAATAATAATAATAATAATAATAATAATAATAATAATAATAATAATAATAATAATAATAATAATAATAATAATAATAATAATAATAATAATAATAATAATAATATTGAGTAATAAGTAAACTACCTCAAAGAAGTAGTCCTTAAAAAAAATGCCCAAGTCCGGGTTTGAACTCGCGACCTCCAGCTAACCCTATAACAACCTAAACATTTTTGGTTCATCATCATAAATCGTAACCCTTCTTACCATTATCACATCATTATCTTAAAATCATCATCATCTATCATTATAATCATCTTCATCAATCCTTTAACATAATCGTATTTATCACTATTTTGTGCACCTCATCATCATGTTTATCATCGTCATCACCAACACCACTATCCTAACACCTAATCGTTGTCATCATCAATCGTATATCAATTTTTTTTATAACTCTAATCATCATCTTAATAGCATCTAACTAGCCACTCGATTTACTTATGATACATGTTATTTGTTCGTCTCAAGATGATCTCGGCCCAAACTAGGAAACCAAACAACTAACTCGTTTTATTTTCCATTGTCTATTCAAAATTACTCTTTTCACAGTTATCATCTCAATCATCCTAAAATCATTCCATAATCAATACCGTCATCGTCATAATTAGTATCTATACATTTATCTTTCTCACCACACCGTATCATCATTCGGTCGTAATTATAATTCATTTATCATTATCATAACCTCATAGCCCCATCATCATTATTAACTCTGTTGGGTCTCGGCCTAGTAACATTAATAAGAACACGGCACAAGTCTAATGAGCAGGCCCAGTTTCTTTAACAGCCCAATATGGTCACACATCATAGTTTTTGGCCCATCTATATTAACCACGGCCCAAATAGCAATTAATTAAGTCCCCATATTTAATTAGATCTCGGCCCAAGATGTTATGCGGTGGTCTAACAGTTTAAAAAAAATCCCATGACATATATGATTAATAGGGATTGTGGGGTTCACTGGAAGAATAAAATCAATAAACACATCCTTATCTTCTTGTACAGTTCATCATCTACTATCAACTTTCATTATCATTCAACATATATTTTTGTGGATTTGATAGAAACAGAAACGGAACAGCACTGCAGTAGTAGCTCGATTAAACCAGAAACAGAAGTATACAGCTACAGTTTTTGAGTGTGTGTGTAGGTCTGTTGAACGGAACAGTAACCGGTGAGTATACAGTAACAATTTCAGGTTTGGTGATGGTTTATGGTTTGTTTCAATGGTTGTGAGGTGCACGACAGAAAAGAAGGAAAAATGGATGTTGGTTCGAATAGGAATAGAAAACTGAAGTAATTGCAAGTATGTTTTGTTAGTGTTCATGGTGATCACGAGAAAAAAAATATATATAGAGAGAGAGAGAGTAGAGAAAGAGTAAACTTAGTTTGATGAGGGTATTGGTAGTGGTTGCAGGTGTGGTGTTGGTTGGGTTCCTGGGTTATAATCGAAAACAATTGCGGCTGCAACCAATAAGTCGAATGATAATGATTTGGTGTGATAATTCTGTTCTTGAACCGAAAGCAACCCTAGTTGGACCATAGTTCAATTAGTAGTATTGAACAATAAAAGTTATGGTTTGGTTCCATTATAACCGAACAGAAAACCAAGAATTGTAGCAGTGATACACGAGTAACAGGATGTTTGATGACTGTTGTTGGTGGAGAGCAAAAGAAAGATGATGAGGTGTTAGTTTTATGATATTCGATGGTTGTGGTGATTGAGGTGATGGCGGCTGTCTAATGAGAAGAAGAAGTTATAAGGTGATGGATGGTAGTCTATTGATTATAGAGGAAAGGAAGTAATAAGGAAAAAGAAAGAAAATTGTGGGTTGATCATGAATTGTATATGTTGCAGTGTGTATATGTACCTATATGCCTATATGCAATATGTATATATATAAATAATCCATATATGATTGTAGTGGGGTTAGGTTAAATGATTCTTTGATCCAAAATGAAAACAACAAACGTAATTATAATTGATGACAAAATTTACTGTAGCAGAAGAAAATAAGGGTTGTGGGGTTTGTTGAGAATAATGGTGATGATTGAGATAGGAAACTGAAAGAAGAAATGTGTTTTGGATTTTGGTTATTATCCTATGCATTAAGTGATTGAAATCTAATACAGTGAAAGTTTATAATATGAATTGATCGATTTTGAAAATGAAAAATGAATGAGTGAACTGTGAAAATAAATATATCACTTGAAATGTATTATTGGACTACAATGATTGGATTATGTGTCATGAATATAAATCACTGATTGTTTTTATCTATCTTCTTCCATATTAATAAATAAGGATTTGATATAACATTAAAATGATAGGGTAGTCGAACAAGTTGTGTGATCTTTTATGACAACTTTTGTATAACAAGTTGTGTACTCATTTCATATAACAATAACAATAACAATTACATATTAAATAACATATTCCCAATAACTCTTATTATATTTTATTTTATTTTAAATTACAATTCAAATTATTATTATATATGTATATATATATATATATATATATATATATATATATATATATATATATATATGCATCTATTTACAAATAGTTATTCGTGAATCGTCGGGAATGGTCGAAGGTCAATTAAATATATGAAACAGTTCAAAAGTTTTGAGATTCAACCTAACAGACTTTGCTTATTGTGTCAAAATTATTAAATCGTATCGAGAGTTTGATTTAAAATTAGTCAAAATTTTCCGGGACGTGACAGTACCTACCCGTTAAAGAAATTTCGTCCCGAAATTTGAGTGAGGTCGTCATGGCTAACAATAAAAATGTTTTCATGACGATTATGAGTTGATAAAATAGAATTTTATTACCGTTGTGTAATATAGATAAGATAATTCGATCATGCAAAGAGTATGAATAAAGCTATCACAAAAGAGTGAATTTGAAATCAAAGATTAGTCTTAACTTTTGACTTAGTCACGGTTGATTTCCGAAATTCAAGGAATTTAAGGAAATCTTCTAATCAGAAAGAAAATGTAATAGCACGATTTATTAGAAATTTGTTGGAATTACGGAAGAACGGAAATATCAAAGGAAATATTTCCTTGATATGCTTAGAGCTTAAATAGAATGAAAGAGTCGTGTAACATGGCACATGATGAGGAAAAGGTATGTGAATCATCCTCACGTTTCATTAGAAATTCAGCATGACTTACTGTAATATAATCACGTTGGCCAAGCGTCATTATATTATACTAGCCCATGCATCAGTTTCCAACACTACTTCAAAATCATTCATATTTTAGATTCGAAGGTTCACAGAATATAGAAATTAATAGCTTCTCATATGATGTATCACTGATAGCTCAAAGAGATAAATGATTTCAGATAAGATTAGTTATGAAAATATATTCAGAAATATCGAGGATATTTATAATGAAAGATACGATAATATCTTTGAATATCTAAGATCAGAGGATAATGGAGACTATTGTTCGCAAGGGTTTAGAGTAAGGAACAAGATATTCACTATAGACTTCAGCAGGCATTGAATTATTTAGATTCTTTGAAGTCAAACTTATTCTTTGTGATTTGTCCACGGCTTCCTTCATAGTTTCGCATAATCTTATATAATATATGCCATGAAAGTAGTTACTAACTACTAAATTACAACACGTTATTAGCACGAAGTGCTCCGTATAATCAAGGTTTATTTAAGCAAGCACAAGTCACTAATCAATGTAAGAAATTCTTTAACGATATCTTCTATTATTTATTAGTAAGGTAAATATTATTATCATCATTAGTAAAATTATATTTCTGTAATCTAACTTTTATTAACTTCACTAACATTTATATTTATGTTATTTAAGTTATATATGGTCGGTTATACCGCCTGAATTATATTTCTGTAATCTAACTTTTATTAACTTCACTAACATTTATATTTATGTTATTTAAGTTATATACGGTCGGTTATACCGCTTAAATTATATTTCTGTAATCTAACTTTTATTAACTTCACTAACATTTATATTTATGTTATTTAAGTTATATATGGTCGGTTATACCGCCTGAATTATATTTCTGTAATCTAACTCTTATTAACTTCACTAACATTTATATTTATGTTATCTAACATTTATGATTACTTATGCAATTAATCATTATTTATTTCATGCATACTAATGTTTATTCTTAAATTTATTATTTATGGATAATATGTTTATTCTCTTAATCTTCATATTTATACTAAACGTATTTATACTAAATGTATTTATAGTAATCGTATTTATACTAATAAAAGTCTTTTATTAAAATTATTATTAATACAACGAGTACATAACAGTCGTTAACGTCAACTAACGACGTTACAACGGACATATATACATAACGGTTGTTAACGTCAACTGACAACGTTACAACGACTATATTTTTCAAATATAAAATAAACATCTCCGTTTTAACATTTTCACAAATCAATATTCATTTTCTCAGATTACCACTCTCAAAAAGTTTTTTTTGTAAAGATGATTCACACAAGGATGATTTTTCCTATTGTATTAGTCTTACTAACTATCATCATTGTTGCTAATATACCACCGAGTGAACCTATATTCTATCCTGCCCTTGTGATTTTATCATTTGAAATCATTCTTGTTTGCTACTTATGAATTTAAAATGATTCTAATTTCATTTTATTATTTGTCTATGAATAGAAGTTGATTATGATTATGATTTATGTTGTTCATCTTTTTGATAATAGAAAATGTCGAATTTGAAAAGGCTTAAATTTGCTCCTTTAGAATCAAGTGGGAACAACTACGTAACATGGGTTATGAATGTAGAAAAACATCTCGAATCAATCGGTATTTTAGAAACCCTGAATGAAAATAACAATTGTTCCGAACAAGAGAAAGCAATAGCAAATATTTTTCTTAGCAAACATATTGACGAGTCCTTAGAATCTACATATTATATGATCGAAGATCCAAGTGTATTATGGAAAATACTCAAAGATAGATACGATATTAATTATCAAGAAATAACGGTGATCCATGAAAGAATAAAATTGAAGATGTTAGTAGACGCTCTTATAAGAATCCCAGAGATTCTTATTAATGATCTGGTAACGTGGATCATCAGTCTAGTATTTCTTGAATACATGAACATCTTGTTTAGCTCTACAAATAAGTCCCAAAAGAAAAGAAAACGAGAGTGAATCTGTTGAAAAACTTGATTAAATAAACCTTGAGCTACCTTGAGACTTGAATGGTTTGAATTTTCTAAGATGCCTAGCTTGTTATGTATCACTCATAAATAAATGATTTTAGACCATAACGCATATGTTTTATTAAGTGTTATCTTTTATGTATTTCAGATTGTAACTTGTTTGCAGGTAATATAATTTGATTATCTTGCTAAAATATAACTCATTATTTGCTTATCTTATTTGAATTTTTAGTATGAATCCTGCCGAAATACAACATCAATTAAATGGTAAAGACCTATGTATTGCAGATAGTGGTAACATACACACTATGATCAAATCTAAGAAATATTTCATTGATTTAAATCAAATGAAGGAATTATAAATACTATATCAGGTCTTGCAAACTTGATATAAGGAACGGAAAAGGCAAAAATTCATATTACCAAATGGTACGAATTTTTTGATAAACAATGCCTTGTTTTCTCCCAAATCAAAGAGAAATTTGTTAAGTTTATCTGATATATATCATAATGGATATGATTATCAGTCAATGACAACCGGAAATGAGAAATATCTATGTAGCACCGAAAAGCGCATATGATGAAAAGCGCAGCGCATATGATTAAAAGTGCATATGATGAAAAGCGCATCGCATATGATTAAAAGTGCATATGATAAAAAGCGCATATGATGAAAAGCGCAGCGCATATGATTAAAAGCTCATATGATGAAAAGTGCATATGATGAAAAGCACAGCGCATATGATTAAAAGCGCATATGATGAAAAGTGCATATGATGAAAAGCACAACGCATATGATTAAAAGCGCATATGGTGAAAAGGATATATGATGAAAAGCGCATATGGTGATTAATGAAAAAGCACATATGGTGATTAATGAAAAGCACATATGGTGATTAATGAAAAGAATATTGAGAAAGAATCATCAATGTTTCTTGAAATAATTCAAGGTTATATATATGGACCAATTCATCCACCATGTGGACCATTTTTATATTTTATGGTTCTAATAAACGCATCTAGCGGATGGTCTCATGTTTGTGTGTTATCAAGCCGTAATATGGCATTTGCAAAGTTTCTTGCACAAATTATTAAATTGAGAACACATTATTCTGATTACACCATTAAAAGGATGAGACTTGATAATGCTGGTGAGTTAACATCTCAAGCATTTAATGATTATTATATGTCTACAGGGATTGTTGTTGAACATCCAGTTGCTCATGTGCATACACAAAATTGTTTTAGCTGAATCAATAGATAAATGCTTACAGCTAATAACTAGACAATTGGAAATGAGTACAAAACTCTCATAATTTATATGAGAACATGTAAATTTACATGATGTGACATTAATTCTCATTAAACCAAGTGCAAGTCATAAATATTCTCCATTACCAACTTAATTTTGGTCGAGAGCCAAATATTTTCCATCTTAGAACATTTGATTGTGCAGTGTATTTTTAATTGCACCACCACAACAAATGGTTTCTCAAAGAAGGATGGGAACATATGTTGGATATGAAACATCTTCAATCATAAGATATATTGAACCCATGACGGGTGATGTTTTTACAGCACGTTTTTCTGATTGTCACTTTAATGAAACATTGTTCCCTAGATTCGGAGGAGAAATAAAAAATAAAGAAAATGATGTTTCATGGTGTTAACCTCAATTAATATATCTTGATCCTCGCACAAAAGAATGCGAGACCTAAGTTCAAAATAAATAAATAAATAAATAAATAATGCATATGCAAGAACTTGCGAATAAATTTCCTGATGCATTTACAGAAACAAAAAGAGTGACTAAATCATATATACCAGCAGCAAATGCTCCAGCTCGAATTGAAATTCCAAAAGTTTGCAATAATGTCACTCTTGAGTCTTTGCCACGCCAGAAACGTGGAGACCAATTGGTTCAAAAGATAAAAATCCTCGAAAAAGAAAATCAACTGATAATGAGGTAAAAGAAAGTGTTCAAGAAGAACCGCAAATCAATACTCCTTCTGCAGAGGAGATTGATGATGTCAATACAAAATTTTCAATTAATTATACACATTCAAAAATATTATGGAATCGAAATGAAATGAAAAATATTGATGAGATATTTTCATATAATGTTGCATATGACATCATGAATGATGATGATGATGATTCAGAACCAAAATCTGTCATGGAATGTCAAAATAGACATGATTGAGATCATTGAAAAGGAGCAATACGAGCTGAATTTGAATCGCTCAATAAAAGAAAAGTTTTCGGATCTATCATTCTCATACCTAAATATGTGAAACCTGTGGGATATAGATGAGTTTTTGTGCGAAAAAGAAATGAGAAAAATGATGTTACAAGATATGAAGCTAGACTTGTAGCTCAAGGTTTTTCTCAAAAACCAGGAATTGATTATGAGGAAAATTATTCTCATGTTATGGATGCAATTACTCTTAGATACTTAATCAGCCTGGCAGTTTCTAAAAAATTTAGATATGCATCTCATTGATGTTGTGAATGCTTATCTATATGGATCACTTGATAGTGATATATATATATATATATATATATATATATATATATATGAAGATACTTAAAGGATTTAAGGTATCAGAAGCATCTAATGCAAAACCTAAAGAAATGTGCTCAATCAAGTTACAAAGGTCTTTATATGGGTTAAAACAATTGGGTCGCATGTGGTATAAACAATTAAGTGATTACTTGATAAGCAAAGGGTATACAAATAATCTTATTTGCCCATGTGTATTCATTAAGAAAACAACATCCGGATATGGATCATAGCCGTTTATGTCGATGATCTTAACATCATAGGTAAAAATAAAGAGATCCATGAAGCCATTCAACTTCTAAAGAAAGAATTTGAAATGAAAGATCTCGAAAAAATCAAGTATTGTCTTAGTTTGCAGATTGAGCATATGCCTAATGGTTTACTTGTACATCAAACAACGTATACAGAAAAGATTTTAAAACGTTTCAAAATGGACAAGGCAAAACCATTAAGTACTCCTATGGTTGTTACATCACTTAATGTTGACACTGATTCATTTCGTCCCTGGGAAGATCATGAAGATATTCTGAGAACAGAAGTGCCATATCTTAGTGCAGTTGGAGCTCTTATGTATCTTACAAATTGTACAAGACCTGACATTTCTTTTGCAGTTAATTTGTTGGCAAGGTTCAGCTCAGCTCATACCAAAAGACACTGGAATGGGATCAAACACATATTTCGATACCTTCAAGGAGCTACTGATTTAGGATTATTTTATTCTAACGAATCAAAACAAGATTTCGTTGGTTATGCAGATGCAGGTTATTTATCTGATCCACATAAAGCTAAATCTCAAACTGGATATGTACATCTAAATGGAGGTACTGCAATATCATGGCGTTCTCAAAAACAAACACTTGTTGCAACATCATCAAATCATGCCGAAATGATTGCATTACATGAAGCTACTCGGGAATATTTTTGGTTGAGATCAATGACACAAATCATTACTGATTCTTGTGGACCGGAATGCAATAAAAGCCCAACAACTATCTATGAAGATAATGCAGCTTGCGTAGCACAGATGAAAGAAGGGTATATCAAAAGTGACCGAACAAAACACATTCCTTCTAAATTCTTCTGATACACTCAAGATCTCATTAAGGACAACCAGATTGAAATGAGATCTGTTCAATCCAGCAAAAACTCTGCTGATCTTTTCACCAAAGCACTTCTAACTGCTATTTTCAGAACGCATACTCACAATATTGGCATGAGGCATGTTCAATAGATGTAACAGCTCAGCAATGTCTACATGAGGGGGAGCCAACTCTATGCTGCACTCTTTTTCCCTTAGCTAAAGTTTTTTTCCCACTGGGTTTTCTTTAGCAAGTTTTTAACGAGGCAGTAATGGTTACTCTATAATAAAATTGTCATTCAAGGAGGAGTGTTATAATATCTTGAATATACAAGTATCCTAAAAGTCAAGATATGTGTCCTCTAAAGTCTAAGATTTGAATGATCAATTATATCACTCCATATATTTTACTATTCCTCATTGAAAATTGAACGCATATAGCATTTGTATTGTAGTATAAATATCCATCGAGTGTAAGCAAACAATACACCATTATTTCTCAAACACAAGTGTTACTCTTATTCTCCATTCATTTTCTAAGATTTATATAGTACAGAAGTTTCTAATTGTAGTGACCCGAACTTTTCCATGTTTATATATATATATTAAATGAAATTGTTATTTACATGATTAAGTGTTTCCAACATGTTAAGCAATCAAACTTGTTAAGACTTGATTAATTGAAATAGGTTTCATATAGACAATTGACCACCCAAGTTGACCGGTGATTCACGAACGTTAAAACTTGTAAAAACTATATGATGACATATATATGGATATATATATATATATATATATATATATATATAGTTAACATGATATTATGATAAGTAAACATATCATTAAGTATATTAACAATGAACTACATATGTAAAAGCAAGACTACTAACTTAATGATTTTGAAACGAGACATATATGTAACGATTATCGTTGTAACGACATTTAATGTATATATATCATATTAAGAGATATTCATACATCATATTATCATGATAATATAATAATTTAAAATCTCATTTGATATTATAAACATTGGGTTAACAACATTTAACAAGATCGTTAACCTAAAGGTTTCAAAACAACACTTACATGTAACGACTAACGATGACTTAACGACTCAGTTAAAATGTATATACATGCAGTGTTTTAATATGTATTCATACACTTTTGAAAGACTTCAAGACACTTATCAAAATACTTCTACTTAACAAAAATGCTTACAATTACATCCTCGTTCAGTTTCATCAACAATTCTACTCGTATGTACCCGTATTCGTACTCGTACAATACACAGCTTTTAGATGTATGTACTATTGGTATATACACTCCAATGATCATCTCTTAGCAGCCCATGTGAGTCACCTAACATATGTGGGAACCATCATTTGGCAACTAGCATGAAATATCTCATAAAATTCAAAAATATGAGTAATCATTCATGACTTATTTACATGAAAACAAAATTACATATCCTTTATATCTAATCCATACACCAACGACCAAAAACACCTACAAACACTTTCATTCTTCAATTTTATTCATCTAATTGATCTCTCTCAAGTTCTATCTTCAAGTTCTAAGTGTTCTTCATAAATTCTACAAGTTCTAGTTTCATAAAATCAAGAATACTTCCAAGTTTGCTATCTTACTTCCAATCTTGTAGAGTGATCATCCAACCTCAAGAAATCTTTCTTATTTACAGTAAGATATCTTTCTAATACAAGGTAATACTCATATTCAAACTTTGATTCAATTTCTATAACTATAACAATCTTATTTCGAGTGGAAATCTTACTTGAACTTGTTTTTCGTGTCATGATTCTGCTTCAAGAACTTTCAAGCCATTCAAGGATCCTATGAAGCTAGATCCATTTTTCTCATTTCCATTAGCTTTATCCAGAAAACTTGAGGTAGTAATGATGTTCATAACATCATTCGATTCATACATATAAAGCTATCTTATTCGAAGTTTTAAACTTGTAATCACTAGAACATAGTTTAGTTAATTCTAAACTTGTTCACAAACAAAAGTTAATCCTTCTAACTTGACTTTTAAAATCAACTAAACACATGTTCTATATCTATATGATATGCTAACTTAATGATTTAAAATCTGGAAACACGAAGAACACTGTAAAACCGGACATACGCCATCGTAGTAACACCGCGGGCTGTTTTGGGTTAGTTAATTAAAAACTATGATAAACTTTGATTTAATAGTGGTTCTTCTGGAAAAATGATTTTTCTAAAGAACATGAAACTATATCCAAAAATCATGGTTAAACTCAAAGTGGAAGTTTGTTTTCTAAAATGGTCATCTAGACGTCGTTCTTTCGACTGAAATGACTACCTTTACAAAAACGACTTGTAACTTATATTTCTGACTATAAACCTATACTTTTTCTGTTTAGATTTATAAAATAAGTTCAATATGAAACCATAGCAATTTGATTCACTCAAAACGGATTTAAAATGAAGAAGTTATGGGTAAAACAAGATTGGATAATTTTTCTTGTTGTAGCAACGTGAAAATTGGTAACAAATCTATATTAATCATATCCTAGCTAACTTATATTGTATTATACATGTATTCTAATATATTATGTAATCTTGGGATACCATAGACACGTATGCAAATGTTTTGACATATCATATCGACCCATGTGTATATATTATTTGGAACAACCATAGACACTCTATATGCAGTAATGTGGGAGTTAGCTATACAGGGTTGAGGTTGATTCCAAAAATATATATACTTTGAGTTGTGATCTAGCCTGAGACGTGTATACGCTGGGTCGTGGATTGATTCAAGATATTATATATCAATTTTTTTTCTGTACATCTAACTTTGGACAACTAGTTGTAGGTTACTAACGAGGACAGCTGACTTAATGAACTTAAAACATCAAAATGTATTAAAAGTGTTGTAAATATATTTTGAACATACTTTGATATATATGTACATATTTGTTATAGGTTCATGAATCGACCAGTGGCCAAGTCTTACTTCTCGACGAAGTAAAAATCCGTGAAAGTGAGTTATAGTCCCACTTTTAAAATCTAATATTTTTGGGATGAGAATATATGCAGGTTTTATAAATGATTTACAAAATAGACACAAGTACGTGAAACTACATTCTATGGTTGAATTATCGAAATCGAATATGCCCCTTTTTATTAAGTTTGGTAATCTAAGAATTAGGGAACAGACACCCTAATTGACGCCAATCCTAAAGATAGATCTATTGGGCCTAACAAACCCCATCCAAAGTACCGGATGCTATAGTACTTCAAAATTTATATCATATCCGAAGGGCGTCCCGGAATGATGGGAAAATTCTTAAATATGCATCTTGTTAATGTCGGTTACCAGGTGTTCACCATATGAATGATTTTTATCTCTATGTATGGGATGTATATTGAAATATGAAATCTTGTGGTCTATTGTTATGATTTGATATATATAGGTTAAACCTATAACTCACCAACATTTTTGTTGACGTTTTAAGCATGTTTATTCTCAGGTGATTATTAAGAGCTTCCACTGTCGCATACTTAAATAAGGACAAGATTTGGAGTCCATGCTTGTATGATATTGTGTAAAAACTGCATTCAAGAAACTTATTTCGTTGTAACATATTTGTATTGTAAACCATTATGTAATAGTCGTGTGTAAACAGGATATTTTAGATTATCATTATTTGATAATCTACGTAAAGCTTTTTAAACCTTTATTGATGAAATAAAGGTTATGGTTTGTTTTAAAATGAATGCAGTCTTTGAAAAACATCTCATATAGAGGTCAAAACCTCGCAACGAAATCAATTAATATGGAATGTTTTTAATCAATAAGAACGCGACATTTCAGTTGGTATCCGAGCGTTTGTCTTAGAGAACCAGAAAAATTTGCATTAGTGTGTCTTATCGAGTTTGTTAGGATGCATTAGTGAGTCTGGACTTCGACCATGTTTTCTTTAAAAATAATTGCTTAACATTTTTGTTGGAAACTATATATTATTAACATGTAAATATTATGTGATATATTAATCTCTTAACGTGTTTGATATTATGTGATAGATGTCTACCTCTAGAACAAGTCCCATTGACTCACCTAATAATAATGAAGAGTCAAATATAAATTGGAATAATTCGTGGACTGATTCACAAGTTCCCGAAGAGGAACCGGAAGAAGAGTCAGAACCGGAAGAAGAATCGGAACCGGAAGAAGAAATAGAACCAGTGGGGGAAATAATAAAACGGTTAAGTAGAAGAAAATCCTCAACCAACCGACCAAAGTTAATTATGGACAATGGTGTTTTCGCCAAGGAAGCAAAGTATTGGGAGGATTACCAATTCTCCGATGAATCGAATCCCGACAAAGAATCCGATGATGTTATAGAAATTACCCCAACACAATTTAATAAGGAAAAAGAGAACAATAAGGGAAAGGGCATAAAAATAGAGAAATTTGATTCCAAACCCGATGAACTTTATATGTATCGTCAACACCCGTATTTCTTAAGTTGTGACAATAACCCGGGAACCTCTAAACCACCAGGTTTTTCTAAACCAATGTGAAAAACGACGGCTCGTATTAGGGGAACATCATATATCCCTAGAAACTTTTCAAAACGAACCAAAACCGAAGAAGAAGAAACGAGCGAGGAATAAGATAGTTGTATTCGTGTGGTGTAATATATGTAATATAGTGTGCTTATGCTTTATGATATATGTAAAAATTGCTTGTATTAATAAATATTTTTTTTATGAATCTAACTCTTGTCTATTTTAGAGTATAAAAACACAAAATGGATAGACAACTCAATATTTTAAGAGACCTACCCGGAGACATGATTGATGAAATCTTGTCTAGAGTCGGTCAGAATTCCTCGGCACAACTATTTAAGGCGAGATCAGTTTTTAAGACATTCGAAGAACGTTCCAAGAATTCCTTGGTTTATAAAAGGCTTTCGTTCGAAAGATGGGGGATATCACATTGGGAAATCCATAAGTTACGATGTGTTTACTTTGACGCATATATTGCGGGGAACCCAAATGCTATTTTACGCAACGGGTTAAGAAATTATTTTGACTCAATATATCCGAATATAGGACTTCGTGATTTAGAAAAAGCAGCTAACATGCAACATAAAGAAGCATGTTATGCTTACGGCTTAGTAATGTTCGCTTCTCACCAAAGTGAGAACAAGAACATCGGGCTACAACTATTAAACAAAACGTTCCCACAAGTGACGGAGTCGGTAATTGGGGTAAGAAATGAGGTTTTTAGATTGTTAAGGGACTGTTGGATATTACGTAACCCTCGTCCCTTTGACGATGTTACAACACGCTGTATTATCAATGGCCATAACGATTATGTTCTACAAGACCAAGGATGGGAAGTAGTCCTAGTAAAACCAGAATGCATGACTTGTTTCTGGACGTATGAATTACGTGTCTTTATTGCCTTTACTGAACGACTTGTGTACTAGCTAGAATTATCTTCACAACTATCTTGTATCAAAGTTATTGTGTGCTATATTTCATGCTATATGTAAAATAAGCGGTATTGTAAGTTTGTAAAATATTGTGTAAAAGTCTGAACGCGAAATATTATTATAATCAGTTTTTCATATAGAATTGTAGTAGTTGAATTGTATATTAGCTACTAAGTATGAACTTAACGGGTAGGTACTACCCGAATTTAAACTTATAAAACGCTAATATGAAGAAAAAGCTTTTATAAATGAGTTCATATTATGCTACGAGATACTATTGACTACTCTTAATATTCTGTATGATTAACTTGTTTCATTTGACTATTTGAAGGAAATGGCACCGACTACTCAACAAACCTTGAATATGAGCGAAGAGGAATTTCGTGCCTTTCTTGCTTCAAACATAGCCGCAGTACAGGCTGCGCTTCATACCAACAATAACCTTGGATCTAGCAGTACAGGAAATCGTGTCGGATGCACCTACAAAGAATTCACTGCCTGCAAACCTTTGGAATTTGATGGAACCGAAGGACCGATCGGATTGAAACGGTGGACCGAGAAGGTCGAATCGGTGTTTGCCATAAGTAAGTGTACTGAAGAGGACAAAGTGAAGTACGCTACGCATACCTTCACAGGTTATGCGTTAACATGGTGGAATACCTATCTAAAGCAAGTGGGACAAGATGATGCTTACGCGCTACCGTGGTCAGCATTTAAGCACTTGATGAACGAGAAGTACCGTCCCCGAACCGAGGTCAATAAGCTCAAGACAGAACTTAGAGGGTTACGAACCCAAGGATTTGATATTACCACGTACGAAAGACGATTCACAGAATTGTGCCTATTGTGTCCGGGAGCGTTCGAAGATGAGGAAGAGAAGATCGACGCGTTTGTGAAAGGATTACCAGAAAGAATCCAAGAAGATATAAGTTCACACGAGCCCGCCTCCATACAACAGGCATGTAGAATGGCTCACAAACTAGTGAAATAGATTGAAGAAAGAATTAAAGAACAGACTGCTGAAGAGGCCAATGTGAAGCAAGTCAAAAGAAAGTGGGAGGAAAACGGTGATAAGAATCACCAATACAACAACAACAGCAATTACAACAATAATCGCTACAACTATCCCAACAATCGCAACATCAATCGCAACTACAACAAACGGCCCAACAATAACAACAACAACAACAACAACAACAACAACAACAACAACAACAACTGCAGCAACTACAATAATCATCCCAACAACAATAATAATCGCAACAACAACAATAATCAGAAGCAGCTATGCCAAAGGTGTGAAAAGTATCACTCGGGGTTCTGCACTAAATTTTGCAACAAGTGTAAAAGAAATGGTCATAGCGCGGCGAAGTGTGAGGTCTACGGACCAGGGGTTAACAGAACGAAAGGAACAAATGGTGTCAGAACGAGTAATGGCGGAGCAAGTAGTGTCGGAGCAAGTTATGCCAATGTAGTTTTTTATAAATGTGGAAAACCGGGCCACATTATTAGAAATTGCCTGAACCAGGAGAACAAGAATGGACAAGGCCGTGGAAGAGTTTTCAATATTAATGCGGCAGAGGCACAGGAAGACCCGGAGCTTGTTAGGGGTACGTTTCTTATTGACAATAAATCTGCTTACGTTTTATTTTATTCAGGTGCGGATAGAAGCTATATGAGTAGAGATTTTTGTGCTAAATTAAGTTTTCCACTGACGCCTTTGGATAGTAAATTTTTACTCGAATTAGCAAATGGTAAATTAATTTCAGCAGATAATATATGTCAGAATCGAGAAATTAAACTGGTTAGCGAAACATTTAAGATTGACTTGATACCAGTAGAGTTAGGGAGTTTTGATGTGATAATCGGTATGGACTGGTTGAAAGAAGTGAAAGCAGAGATCGTTTGTTACAAAAATGCAATTCGCATTATACGAGAAAAAGGAAAACCCTTAATGGTGTACGGAGAAAAGGGCAAAATGAAGCTACATCTTATTAGTAATTTGAAGGCACAAAAACTAATAAGAAAAGGTTGCTATGCTGTTCTAGCACACGTCGAGAAAGTACAAACTGAAGAAAAGAGCATCAATGATGTTCCCGTTGCAAAAGAATTTCCCGATGTATTTTCGAAAGAATTACCGGGATTACCCCCACATCGATCCGTTGAATTTCAAATAGATCTTGTACCAGGAGCTGCACCAATAGCTCGTGCTCCTTACAGACTCGCACCCAGCGAGATGAAAGAACTGCAAAGCCAATTACAAGAACTTTTAGAGCGTGGTTTCATTCGACCAAGCACATCACCGTGGGGAGCTCCTGTTTTGTTTGGCAAGAAGAAAGATGGTACATTCAGGTTGTGTATCGACTACCGAGAGTTGAACAAACTTACCATCAAGAACCGCTACCCACTACTGAGAATTGACGACTTATTTGATCAACTACAAGGCTCGTCTGTTTATTCAAAGATTGACTTACGTTCCGGGTATCATCAAATGCGGGTGAAAGAAGATGATATTCCAAAGACTGCTTTCAGAACACGTTACGGTCATTACGAGTTTATGGTCATGCCGTTTGGTTTAACTAATGCACCAGCTGTGTTCATGGACCTATGAACCGAGTGTGTGGACCATACCTTGACAAGTTTGTCATTGTTTTCATTGATGACATACATATTTACTCAAAGAATGACCAAGAACACGGTGAACATTTGAGAAAGGTGTTAGAAGTATTGAGGAAGGAAGAATTGTACGCTAAGTTTTCAAAGTGTGCATTTTGGTTGGAAGAAGTTCAATTCCTCGGTCACATAGTGAACAAAGAAGGTATTAAGGTGGATCCGGCAAAAATAGAAACTGTTGAAAAGTGGGAAACCCCGAAAACTCCGAAACACATACGCCAGTTTTTAGGACTAGCTGGTTACTACAGAAGGTTCATCCAAGAATTTTCCAGAATAGCAAAACCCTTGACTGCATTAACGCATAAAGGGAAGAAATTTGAATGGAAGGATGAACAAGAGAAAGCGTTCCAGTTATTGAAGAAAAAGCTAACTACGGCACCTATATTGTCATTGCCTGAAGGGAATGATGATTTTGTGATTTATTGTGACGCATCAAAGCAAGGTCTCGGTTGTGTATTAATGCAACGAACGAAGGTGATTGCTTATGCGTCTAGACAATTGAAGATTCACGAACAAAATTATACGACGCATGATTTGAAATTAGGCGTGGTTGTTTTTGCATTAAAGACTTGGAGGCACTACTTATATGGGGTCAAAAGTATTATATATACCGACCACAAAAGTCTTCAACACATATTTAATCAGAAACAACTGAATATGAGGCAGCGTAGGTGGATTGAATTGTTGAATGATTACGACTTTGAGATTCGTTACCACCCGGGGAAGGCAAATGTGGTAGCCGACGCCTTGAGCAGGAAGGACATAGAACCCATTCGAGTAAAATCTATGAATATAATGATTCACAATAACCTTACTACTCAAATAAAGGAGGCGCAACAAGGAGTTTTAAAAGAGGGAAATTTAAAGGATGAAATACCCAAAGGATCGGAGAAGCATCTTAATATTCGGGAAGACAGAACCCGGTATAGGGCTGAAAGGATTTGGGTACCAAAATTTGGAGATATGAGAGAAATGGTACTTAGAGAAGCTCATAAAACCAGATACTCAATACATCCTGGAACGGGGAAGATGTACAAGGATCTCAAGATACATTTTTGGTGGCCGGGTATGAAAGCCGATGTTGCTAAATACGTAAGAGAATGTTTAACGTGTTCTAAGGTCAAAGCTGAGCATCAGAAACCATCAGGTCTACTTCAACAACCCAAAATCCCGGAATGAAAATGGGAAAACATTACCATGGATTTCATCACTAAATTGCCAAGGACTGCAAGTGGTTTTGATACTATTTGGGTAATAGTTGATCGTCTTACCAAATCAGCACACTTCTTGCCAATAAGAGAAGATGACAAGATGGAGAAGTTAGCACGACTGTATTTGAAGGAAGTCGTCTCCAGACATGGAATACCTATCTCTATTATCTTTGATAGGGATGGCAGATTTATTTCAAGATTCTGGCAGACATTACAGCAAGCATTAGTAACTCGTCTAGACATGAGTACTGCCTATCATCCACAAACTGATGGGCAGAGCGAAAGGACAATACAAACGCTTGAAGACATGCTACGAGCATGTGTTATTGATTTCGGAAACAGTTGGGATCGACATCTACCGTTAGCAGAATTTTCCTACAACAACAGCTATCATTCAAGTATTGAGATGGCGCCATTTGAAGCACTTTATGGTAGAAAGTGCAGGTCTCCAATTTGTTAGAGTGAAGTAGGGGATAGACAGATTACGGGTCCGGAGATAATACAAGAAACTACCGAGAAGATCATCCAAATTCAACAACGGTTGAAAACCGCCCAAAGTCGACAAAAGAGCTACGCCGACATTAAAAGAAAAGATATAGAATTTGAAATTGGAGAGATGGTCATGCTTAAGGTTGCACCTTGGAAAGGCGTTGTTCGATTTGGTAAACGAGGTAAATTAAATCCAAGGTATATTGGACCATTCAAGATTATTGATCGTGTCGGACCAGTAGCTTACCGACTTGAGTTACCTCAACAACTCGCGGCTGTACATAACACTTTCCACGTCTCGAATTTGAAGAAATGTTTTGCTAAAGAAGATCTCAGTATTCTGTTAGACAAAATCCAAATCAACGAAAAACTTCAATTCATCGAAGAACCCGTCGAAATAATGGATCGTGAGGTTAAAAGACTTAAACAAAACAAGATACCAATTGTTAAGGTTCGATGGAATGCTCATAGAGGACCTGAGTTCACCTGGGAACAAGAAGATCAAATGAAGAAGAAATACCCGCACTTATTCCCAGAAGATACGTCAACACCTCCAACTGCTTAAAATTTCGGGACGAAATTTATTTAACGGGTAGGTACTGTAGCGGCCCGAACTTTTTCATGTTTATATATATATTAAATGAAATTTTTATTTACATGATTAAGTGTTTCCAACATGTTAAGCAATCAAACTTGTTAAGACTTGATTAATTGAAATAGGTTTCATATAGACAATTGACCACCCAAGTTGACCGGTGATTCACAAACGTTAAAAGTTGTAAAAACTATTTGTTGAAATATATATGGATATATATATAGTTAACATGATATTATGATAAGTAAACATATCATTAAGTATATTAACAATGAACTACATATGTAAAAGCAAGACTACTAACTTAATGATTTTGAAACGAGACATATATGTAACGATTATCGTTGTAACGACATTTAATGTATATATATCATATTAAGAGATATTCATACATCATATTATCATGATAATATAATAATTTAAAATCTCATTTGATATTATAAACATTGGGTTAACAACATTTAACAAGATTGTTAACCTAAAGGTTTCAAAACAACACTTACATGTAACGACTAACGATGACTTAACGACTCAGTTAAAATGTATATACATGTAGTGTTTTAATATGTATTCATACACTTTTGAAAGACTTCAAGACACTTATCAAAATACTTCTACTTAACAAAAATGCTTACAATTACATCCTCGTTCAGTTTCATGAACAATTCTACTCGTATGTACCAGTTTTCGTACTCGTACAATACACAGCTTTTAGATGTATGTACTATTGGTATATACACTCCAATGATCAGCTCTTAGAAGCCCATTTGAGTCACCTAACACATGTGAGAACCATCATTTGGCAACTAGCATGAAATATCTCATAAAATTACAAAAATATGAGTAATCATTCATGACTTATTTACATGAAAACAAAATTACATATCCTTTATATCTAATCCATACACCAACGACCAAAAACACCTACAAACACTTTCATTCTTCAATTTTCTTCATCTAATTGATCTCTCTCAAGTTCTATCTTTAAGTTCTAAGTGTTCTTCATAAATTCTACAAGTTCTAGTTTCATAAAATCAAGAATACTTCCAAGTTTGCTATCTTACTTCCAATATTGTAGAGTGATCATCCAACCTCAAGAAATCTTTCTTATTTACAGTAAGATATCTTTCTAATACAAGGTAATACTCATATTCAAACTTTGATTCAATTTCTATAACTATAACAATCTTATTTCGAGTGAAAATCTTACTTGAACTTGTTTTTCGTGTCATGATTCTGCTTCAAGAACTTTCAAGCCATTCAAGGATCCTTTGAAGCTAGTGAAATGTCCCGTTCTTATTGATTAAAAACATTCCATATTAATTGATTTCGTTGCGAGGTTTTGACCTCTATATGAGACGTTTTTCAAAGACTGCATTCATTTTAAAACAAACCATAACCTTTATTTCATCAATAAAGGTTTAAAAAGCTTTACGTAGATTATCAAATAATGATAATCTAAAATATCCTGTTTACACACGACCATTACATAATGGTTTACAATACAAATATGTTACAACAAAATAAGTTTCTTGAATGCAGTTTTTACACAATATCATACAAGCATGGACTCCAAATCTCGTCCTTATTTAAGTATGCGACAGCGGAAGCTCTTAATAATCACCTGAGAATAAACATGCTTAAAACGTCAACAAAAATGTTGGCGAGTTATAGGTTTAACCTATATATATCAAATCATAATAATAGACCACAAGATTTCATATTTCAATACACATCCCATACATAGAGATAAAAATCATTCATATGGTGAACACCTGGTAACCGACATTAACAAGATGCATATATAAGAATATCCCCATCATTCCGGGACACCCTTCGGATATGATATAAATTTCGAAGTACTAAAGCATCCGGTACTTTGGATGGGGCTTGTTGGGCCCGATAGATCTATCTTTAGGATTCGCGTCAATTAGGGTGTCTGTTCCCTAATTCTTAGATTACCAGACTTAATAAAAAGGGGCATATTCGATTTCGATAATTCAACCATAGAATGTAGTTTCACGTACTTGTGTCTATTTTGTAAATCATTTATAAAACCTGCATGTATTCTCATCCCAAAAATATTAGATTTTAAAAGTGGGACTATAACTCACTTTCACAGATTTTTACTTCGTCGGGAAGTAAGACTTGGCCACTGGTTGATTCACGAACCTATAACAATATATACATATATATCAAAGTATGTTCAAAATATATTTACAACACTTTTAATATATTTTGATGTTTTAAGTTTATTAAGTCAGCTGTCCTCGTTAGTAACCTACAACTAGTTGTCCACAGTTAGATGTACAGAAATAAATCGATAAATATTATCTTGAATCAATCCACGACCCAGTGTATACGTATCTCAGTATTGATCACAACTCAAACTATATATATTTTGGAATCAACCTCAACCCTGTATAGCTAACTCCAACATTCACATATAGAGTGTCTATGGTTGTTCCGAAATATATATAGATGTGTCGACATGATAGGTCGAAACATTGTATACGTGTCTATGGTATCTCAAGATTACATAATATACAATACAAGTTGATTAAGTTATGGTTGGAATATATTTGTTACCAATTTTCACGTAGCTAAAATGAGAAAAATTATCCAATCTTGTTTACCCATAACTTCTTCATTTTAAATCCGTTTTGAGTGAATCAAATTGCTATGGTTTCATATTGAACTCTATTTTATGAATCTAAACAGAAAAAGTATAGGTTTATAGTCGGAAAAATAAGTTACAAGTCGTTTTTGTAAAGGTAGTCATTTCAGTCGAAAGAACGACGTCTTGATGACCATTTTAGAAAACATACTTCCACTTTGAGTTTAACCATAATTTTTGGATATAGTTTCATGTTCATAATAAAAATCATTTTCTCAGAATAACAACTTTTAAATCAAAGTTTATCATAGTTTTTAATTAACTAACCCAAAACAGCCCGCGGTGTTACTACGACGGCGTAAATCCGGTTTTACGGTGTTTTTCGTGTTTCCAGGTTTTAAATCATTAAGTTAGCATATCATATAGATATAGAACATGTGTTTAGTTGATTTTAAAAGTCAAGTTAGAAGGATTAACTTTTGTTTGCGAACAAGTTTAGAATTAACTAAACTATGTTCTAGTGATTACAAGTTTAAACCTTCGAATAAGATAGCTTTATATGTATGAATCGAATGATGTTATGAACATCATTACTACCTTAAGTTCCTTGGATAAACCTACTGGAAAAGAGAAAAATGGATCTAGCTTCAATGGATCGTTGGATGGCTCGAAGTTCTTGAAGCAAAATCATGACACGAAAACAAGTTCAAGTAAGATCATCACTTAAAATAAGATTGTTATAGTTATAGAAATTGAACCAAAGTTTGAATATGATTATTACCTTGTATTATAATGATAACCTACTGTAAGAAACAAAGATTTCTTGAGGTTGGATGATCACCTTACAAGATTGGAAGTGAGCTAGCAAACTTGAAAGTATTCTTGATTTTATGAAACTAGAACTTTTGGAATTTATGAAGAACACTTAGAACTTGAAGATAGAACTTGAGAGAGATCAATTAGATGAAGAAAATTGAAGAATGAAAGTGTTTGTAGGTGTTTTTGGTCGTTGGTGTATGGATTAGATATAAAGGATATGTAATTTTGTTTTCATGTAAATAAGTCATGAATGATTACTCATATTTTTGTAATTTTATGAGATATTTCATGCTAGTTGCCAAATGATGGTTCCCACATGTGTTAGGTGACTCACATGGGCTGCTAAGAGCTGATCATTGGAGTGTATATACCAATAGTACATACATCTAAAAGCTGTGTATTGTACGAGTACGAATACGGGTGCATACGAGTAGAATTGTTGATGAAACTGAACGAGGATGTAATTGTAAGAATTTTTGTTAAGTAGAAGTATTTTGATAAGTGTATTAAAGTCTTTCAAAAGTGTATAAATACATATTAAAATACTACATGTATATACATTTTAACTGAGTTGTTAAGTCATCGTTAGTCGTTACATGTAAGTGTTGTTTTGAAACCTTTAGGTTAACGATCTTGTTAAATGTTGTTAACCCAATGTTTATAATATCAAATGATATTTTAAATTATTATATTATCATGATATTATCATGTATGAATATCTCTTAATATGATATATATATATACATTAAATGTCTTTACAACGATAATCGTTACATATATGTCTCGTTTAAAAATCATTAAGTTAGTAGTCTTGTTTTTACATATGTAGTTCATTGTTAATATACTTAATGATATGTTTACTTATCATAGTATCATGTTAACTATATATATATCCATATATATGTCATCATATAGTTTTTACAAGTTTTAACGTTCGTGAATAACCGGTCAACTTGGGTGGTCAATTGTCTATATGAAACCTATTTCAATTAATCAAGTCTTAACAAGTTTGATTGCTTAACATGTTGAAAACATTTAATCATGTAAATATCAATCTCAATTAATATATATAAACATGGAAAAGTTCGGGTCACTACAGTACCTACCCGTTAAATAAATTTCGTCCCGAAATTTTAAGCTGTTGAAGGTGTTGATGAATCTTCTGGAAATAGATGCGGGTATTTCTTCTTCATCTGATCTTCACGCTCCCAGGTGAACTCGGGTCCTCTACGAGCATTCCATCGAACCTTAACAATTGGTATCTTGTTTTGCTTAAGTCTTTTAACCTCACGATCCATTATTTCGACGGGTTCTTCGATGAATTGAAGTTTTTCGTTGATTTGGATTTCATCTAACGGAATAGTGAGATCTTCTTTAGCAAAACATTTCTTCAAATTCGGGACGTGGAAAGTGTTATGTACAGCCGTGAGTTGTTGAGGTAACTCAAGTCGGTAAGCTACTGGTCCGACACGATCAATAATCTTGAATGGTCCAATATACCTTGGATTTAATTTCCCTCGTTTACCAAATCGAACGACGCCTTTCCAAGGTGCAACTTTAAGCATGACCATCTCTCCAATTTCAAATTCTGTATCTTTTCTTTTAATGTCAGCGTAGCTCTTTTGTCGACGTTGGGCGGTTTTCAACCGTTGTTGAATTTGGATGATCTTCTCGGTAGTTTCTTGTATAATCTCCGGACCCGTAATCTGTCTATCCCCCACTTCACTCCAACAAATCGGAGACCTGCACTTTCTACCATAAAGTGCTTCAAACGGCGCCATCTCAATGCTTGAATGGTAGCTGTTGTTGTAGGAAAATTCTGCTAACGGTAGATGTCGATCCCAACTGTTTCCGAAATCAATAACACATGCTCGTAGCATGTCTTCAAGCGTTTGTATCGTCCTTTCGCTCTGCCCATCAGTTTGTGGATGATAGGCAGTACTCATGTCTAGACGAGTTCCTAATGCTAGCTGTAATGTCTGCCAGAATCTTGAAATAAATCTGCCATCCCTATCAGAGATAATAGAGATTGGTATTCCATGTCTGGAGACGACTTCCTTCAAATACAGTCGTGCTAACTTCTCCATCTTGTCATCTTCTCTTATTGGCAGGAAGTGTGCTGATTTGGTGAGACGATCAACTATTACCCAAATAGTATCGAAACCACTTGCAGTCCTTGACAATTTAGTGATGAAATCCATGGTAATGTTTTCCCATTTCCATTCCGGGATTTCGGGTTGTTGAAGTAGACCTGATGGTTTCTGATGCTCAGCTTTGACCTTAGAACACGTCAAACATTCTCCTACGTATTTAGCAACATCGGCTTTCATACCCGGCCACCAAAAATGTTTCTTGAGATCCTTGTACATCTTCCCCGTTCCAGGATGTATTGAGTATCTGGTTTTATGAGCTTCTCTAAGTACCATTTCTCTCATATCTCCAAATTTTGGTACCCAAATCCTTTCAGCCCTATACCGGGTTCCGTCTTCCCGAATATTAAGATGTTTCTCCGATCCTTTGGGTATTTCATCCTTTAAATTTCCCTCTTTTAAAACTCCTTGTTGCGCCTCCTTTATTTGAGTAGTAAGGTTATTATGAATCATTATATTCATAGATTTTACTCGAATGGGTTCTCTGTCCTTCCTGCTCAAGGCATCGGCTACCACATTTGCCTTCCCCGGGTGGTAACGAATCTCAAAGTCGTAATCATTCAATAATTCAATCCACCTACGCTGCCTCATATTCAGTTGTTTCTGATTAAATATGTGTTGAAGACTTTTGTGGTCGGTATATATAATACTTTTGACCCCATATAAGTAGTGCCTCCAAGTCTTTAATGCAAAAACAACCGCGCCTAATTCCAAATCATGCGTCGTATAATTTTGTTCGTGAATCTTCAATTGTCTAGACGCATAAGCAATCACCTTCGTTCGTTGCATTAATACACAACCGAGACCTTGCTTTGATGCATCACAATAAATCACAAAATCATCATTCCCTTCAGGCAATGACAATATAGGTGCCGTAGTTAGCTTTTTCTTCAATAACTGAAACGCTTTCTCTTGTTCATCATTCCATTCAAATTTCTTCCCTTTATGCGTTAATGCAGTCAAGGGTTTTGCTATTCTGGAAAAGTCTTGGATGAACCTTCTGTAGTAACCAGCTAGTCCTAAAAACTGGCGTATGTGTTTCGGAGTTTTTGGGGTTTCCCACTTTTCAACAGTTTCTATCTTTGCCGGATCCACCTTAATACCTTCTTTGTTCACTATGTGACCGAGGAATTGAACTTCTTCCAACCAAAATGCACACTTTGAAAACTTAGCGTACAATTCTTCCTTCCTCAATACTTCTAACACCTTTCTCAAATGTTCACCGTGTTCTTGGTCATTCTTTGAGTAAATAAGTATGTCATCAATGAAAACAATGACAAACTTGTCAAGGTATGGTCCACACACTCGGTTCATAAGGTCCATGAACACAGCTGGTGCATTAGTTAAACCAAACGGCATGACCATAAACTCGTAATGACCGCAACGTGTTCTGAAAGCGGTCTTTGGAATATCATGTTCTTTCACCCGCATTTGATGATACCCGGAACGTAAGTCAATCTTTTAATAAATAGACGAGCCTTGTAGTTGATCAAATAAGTCGTCGATTCTCGGTAGTGGGTAGCGGTTCTTGATGGTAAGTTTGTTCAACTCTCGGTAGTCGATACACAACCTGAATGTACCATCTTTCTTCTTGACAAACAAAACAGGAGCTCCCCACGGTGATGTGCTTGGTCGAATGAAACCACGCTCTAAAAGTTCTTGTAATTGGATTTGTAGTTCTTTCATCTCGCTGGGTGCGAGTCTGTAAGGAGCACGAGCTATTGGTGCAGCTCCTGGTACAAGATCTATTTGAAATTCAACGGATCGATGTGGGGGTAATCCCGGTAATTCTTTAGGAAATACATCGGGAAATTCTTTTGCAATGAGAACATCATTGATGCTCTTTTCTTCAGTTTGTACTTTCTCGACGTGTGCTAGAACAGCATAGCAACCTTTTCTTATTAGTTTTTGTGCCTTCAAATTACTAATAAGATGTAGCTTCGTGTTGCCCTTTTCTCCGTACACCATTAAGGGTTTTCCTTTTTCTCGTATAATGCGAATTGCATTTTTGTAACAAACGATCTCTGCTTTCACTTCTTTCAACCAGTCCATACCGATTATCACATCAAAACTCCCTAACTCTACTGGTATCAAATCAATCTTAAATGTTTCGCTAACCAGTTTAATTTCTCGATTCTGACATATATTATCTGCTGAAATTAATTTACCATTTGCTAATTCGAGTAAAAATTTGCTATCCAAAGGCGTCAATGGACAACTTAATTTAGCACAAAAATCTCTACTCATATAGCTTCTATCCGCACCCGAATCAAATAAAACGTAAGCAGGTTTATGGTCAATAAGAAACGTACCCGTAACAAGCTCCAGGTCTTCCTGTGCCTCTGCCGCATTAATATTGAAAACTCTTCCGCGGCCTTGTCCATTCGTGTTCTCCTGGTTCGGGCAATTTCTAATAATGTGGCCCGGTTTTCCACATTTATAACAAGCTACATTGGCATAACTTGCTCCGACACTACTTGCTCCGCCATTACTCGTTCCGACACCATTTTTCCTTTCGTTCTATTAACCCCTGGTCCGTAGACCTCACACTTCGCCGCGCTATGACCATTTCTTTTACACTTGTTGCAAAATTTGGTGCAGAACCCCGAGTGATACTTTTCACACCTTTGGCATAGCTGCTTCTGATTGTTGTTGTTGTTGCGGTTATTATTGTTGTTGGGATGATTGTTGTAGTTGCTGTTGTTGTTGTTGTTGTTGTTGTTGTTGTTGGTGTTGTTGTTGTTGTTGTTGTTGGGCCGTTTGTTGTAGTTGCGATTGATGTTGCGATTGTTGGGATAATTGTTGCGATTATTGTTGTAATTGCTGTTGTTGTTGTATTGGTGATTCTTATCACCGTTTTCCTCCCACTTTCTTTTGACTTGCTTCACATTGGCCTCTTCAGCAGTCTGTTCTTTAATTCTTTCTTCAATCTGGTTCACTAGTTTGTGAGCCATTCTACATGCCTGTTGTATGGAGGCGGGCTCGTGTGAACTTATATCTTCTTGGATTCTTTCCGGTAATCCTTTCACAAACGCGTCGATCTTCTCTTCCTCATCTTCGAATGCTCCCGGACACAATAGGCACAATTCTGTGAATCGTCTTTCGTACGTGGTAATATCAAATCCTTGGGTTCGTAACCCTCTAAGTTCTGTCTTGAGCTTATTGACCTCGGTTCTGGGACGGTACTTCTCGTTCATCAAGTGCTTGAATGCTGACCACGGTAGTGCGTACGCATCGTCTTGTCCCACTTGCTCTAGATAGGTATTCCACCATGTTAACGCAGAACCTGTGAAGGTATGCGTAGCGTACTTCACTTTGTCCTCTTCAGTACACTTACTTATGGCAAACACCGATTCGACCTTCTCGGTCCACCGTTTCAATCCGATCGGTCCTTCGGTTCCATCAAATTCCAAAGGTTTGCAGGCAGTGAATTCTTTGTAGGTGCATCCTACACGACTTCCTGTACTGCTAGATCCAAGGTTATTGTTGGTATGTAGCGCAGCCTGTACTGCGGCTATGTTTGAAGCTAGAAAAGTACGGAATTCCTCTTCATTCATATTCACGGTGTGTCGGGTAGTCGGTGCCATTTCCTTCAAAATAGTCAAATGGAACAAGTTAATCATACAGAATATTAAGAGTAGTTAATAGTATTTCGTAGCATAATATGAACTCATTTATAAAAGCTTTTTCTTCATATTAGCATTTTATAAGTTTAAATTCGGGTAGTACCTAACCGTTAAGTTCATACTTAGTATCTAATATACAATTCAACTACTACAATTCTATATGAAAAACTGATTATAATAATATTTCGTGTTCAAACTTTTACACAATATTTTACAAACTTACAATACCGCTTATTTTACATATAGCATGAAATATAGCACACAATAAATTTGATACAAGATGGTTGTGAAGATAATTCTAGCTAGTACACAAGTCGTTCAGCAAAGGCAATAAAGACACGTAATTCATACGTCCAGAAACAAGTCATGCATTCTGGTTTTACTAGGATTACTTCCCATCCTTGGTCTTGTGGAACATAACCGTTATGGCCGTTGATAAAACAGCGTGTTGTAACGTCGTCAAAGGGACGAGGGTTACGTAATGTCCAACAGTCCCGTAACAATCTAAAAACCTCATTTCTTACCCCAATTACCGACTCCGTCACTTGTGGGAACGTTTTTTTTAATAGTTGTAGCCCGATGTTCTTGTTCTCACTTTGGTGAGAAGCGAACATTACTAATCCGTAAGCATAACATGCTTCTTTATGTTGCATGTTAGCCGCTTTTTCTAAATCACGAAGTCCTATATTCGGATATACTGAGTCAAAATAATTTCTTAACCCGTTGCGTAAAATAGCATTTGGGTTCCCCGCAATATATGCGTCAAAGTAAACACATCGTAACTTATGGATTTCCCAATGTGATATCCCCCATCTTTCGAACGAAAGCCTTTTATAAACCAAGGCATTCTTGGAACGTTCTTCGAATGTCTTACAAACTGATCTCGCCTTAAATAGTTGTGCCGAAGAATTCTGACCGACTCTAGACAAGATTTCATCAATCATGTCTCCGGGTAGGTCTCTTAAAATATTGGGTTGTCTATCCATTTTGTGTTTTTATACTGTAAAATAGACAAGAGTTAGATTCATAAAAAAAATACTTATTAATACAAGCAATTTTTACATATATCATAAAGCATAAGCACACTATATTACATATATTACACCACACGAATATAACTATCTTATTCTGACTCGCTTGTTTCTTCTTCTCCGGTTTTGGATCGTTTTGCCAAGTTTCTAGGGATATATGATGTTCCCCTAATACGAACCGTCGTTGTCCACATTGGTTTAGAAAAACCTGGTGGTTTAGAGGTTCCCGGGTCATTGTTACAACTTAAGGACTTCGGGGGTTGACGATACATATAAAGTTCATCGGGGTTGGAATTAGATTTCTCTATTTTTATGCACTTTCCCTTATTATTTTCTTTTGCCTTTTTAAATTCAGTTGGGGTAATTTCTATAACATCATCGGAATTCTCGTCGGAATCCGATTCATCGGAGAATGGGTAATCCTCCCAATATTTTGCTTCCTTGGCGGAAACACCATTGACCATAATTAACCTTGGTCGGTTGGTTGAGGATTTTCTTTTACTTAACCGTTTTATTATTTCCCCCACCGGTTCTATTTCTTCATCCGGTTCCGATTCTTCTTCCGGTTCCGATTCTTCTTCCGGTTCCGACTCTTCTTCCGGTTCCTCTTCGGGAACTTGTGAATCAGTCCACGAATCATTCCAATTTACATTTGACTCTTCATTATTATTAGGTGAGTCAATGGGACTTGTTCTAGAGGTAGACATCTATCACATAATATCAAACGCGTTAAGAGATTAATATATCACATAATATTCACATGTTAAAAATATATAGTTTCCAACAAAATTTGTTAAGCAATCATTTTTCAAGTAAACACGGTCGAAGTCCAGACTCACTAATGCATCCTAACAAACTCGATAAGACACACTAATGCAAAATTCTGGTTCTCTAAGACCAACGCTCGGATACCAACTGAAATGTCCCGTTCTTATTGATTAAAAACGTTCCATATTAATTGATTTCGTTGCGAGGTTTTGACCTCTATATGAGACGTTTTTCAAAGACTGCATTCATTTTAAAACAAACCATAACCTTTATTTCATCAATAAAGGTTTAAAAAGCTTTACGTAGATTATCAAATAATGATAATCTAAAATATCATGTTTACACACGACCATTACATAATGGTTTACAATACAAATATGTTACAACAAAATAAGTTTCTTGAATGCAGTTTTTACACAATATCATACAAGCATGGACTCCAAATCTCGTCCTTATTTAAGTATGCGACAGCGGAAGCTCTTAATAATCACCTGAGAATAAACATGCTTAAAACGTCAACAAAAATGTTGGTGAGTTATAGGTTTAACCTATATATATCAAATCATAATAATAGACCACAAGATTTCATATTTCAATACACATCCCATACATAGAGATAAAAATCATTCATATGGTGAACACCTGGTAACCGACATTAACAAGATGCATATATAAGAATATCCCCATCATTCCGGGACACCCTTCGGATATGATATAAATTTCGAAGTACTAAAGCATCCGGTACTTTGGATGGGGCTTGTTGGGCCTGATAGATCTATCTTTAGGATTCGCATCAATTAGGGTGTCTGTTCCCTAATTCTTAGATTACCAGACTTAATAAAAAGGGGCATATTCGATTTCGATAATTCAACCATAGAATGTAGTTTCACGTACTTGTGTCTATTTTGTAAATCATTTATAAAACCTGCATGTATTCTCATCCCAAAAATATTAGATTTTAAAAGTGGGACTATAACTCACTTTCACAGATTTTTACTTCGTCGGGAAGTAAGACTTGGCCACTGGTTGATTCACGAACCTATAACAATATATACATATATATCAAAGTATGTTCAAAATATATTTACAACACTTTTAATATATTTTGATGTTTTAAGTTTATTAAGTCAGCTGTCCTCGTTAGTAACCTACAACTAGTTGTCCACAGTTAGATGTACATAAATAAATCGATAAATATTATCTTGAATCAATCCACGACCCAGTGTATACGTATCTCAGTATTGATCACAACTCAAACTATATATATTTTGGAATCAACCTCAACCCTGTATAGCTAACTCCAACATTCACATATAGAGTGTCTATGGTTGTTCCGAAATATATATAGATGTGTCGACATGATAGGTCGAAACATTGTATACGTGTCTATGGTATCTCAAGATTACATAATATACAATACAAGTTGATTAAGTTATGGTTGGAATAGATTTGTTACCAATTTTCACGAAGCTAAAATGAGAAAAATTATCCAATCTTGTTTTACCCATAACTTCTTCATTTTAAATCCGTTTTGAGTGAATAAAATTGCTATGGTTTCATATTGAACTCTATTTTATGAATCTAAACAAAAAAAGTATAGGTTTATAGTCGGAAAGATAAGTTACAAGTCGTTTTTGTAAAGGTAGTCATTTCAGTCGAAAGAACGACGTCTAGATGACCATTTTAGAAAACATACTTCCACTTTGAGTTTAACCATAATTTTTGGATATAGTTTCATGTTCATAATAAAAATCATTTTCTCAGAATAACAACTTTTAAATCAAAGTTTATCATAGTTTTTAATTAACTTACCCAAAACAGCCCGCGGTGTTACTACGACGGCGTAAATCCGGTTTTACGGTGTTTTTCGTGTTTCCAGGTTTTAAATCATTAAGTTAGCATATAATATAGATATAGAACATGTGTTTAGTTGATTTTAAAAGTCAAGTTAGAAGGATTAACTTTTGTTTGCGAACAAGTTTAGAATTAACTAAACTATGTTCTAGTGATTACAAGTTTAAACCTTCGAATAAGATAGCTTTATATGTATGAATCGAATGATGTTATGAACATCATTACTACCTTAAGTTCCTTGGATAAACCTACTGGAAAAGAAAAAAATGGATCTAGCTTCAATGGATCCTTGGATGGCTCGAAGTTCTTGAAGCAAAATCATGACACGAAAACAAGTTCAAGTAAGATCATCACTTGAAATAAGATTGTTATAGTTATAGAAATTGAACCAAAGTTTGAATATGATTATTACCTTGTATTAGAATGATAACCTACTGTAAGAAACAAAGATTTCTTGAGGTTGGATGATCACCTTACAAGATTGGAAATGAGCTAGCAAACTTGAAAGTATTCTTGATTTTATGAAACTAGAACTTTTGGAATTTATGAAGAACACTTAGAACTTGAAGATAGAACTTGAGAGAGATCAATTAGATGAAGAAAATTGAAGAATGAAAGTGTTTGTAGGTGTTTTTGGTCGTTGGTGTATGGATTAGATATAAAGGATATGTAATTTTGTTTTCATGTAAATAAGTCATGAATGATTACTCATATTTTTGTAATTTTATGAGATATTTCATGCTAGTTGCCAAATGATGGTTCCCACATGTGTTAGGTGACTCACATGGGCTTCTAAGAGCTGATCATTGGAGTGTATATACCAATAGTACATACATCTAAAAGCTGTGTATTGTACGAGTACGAATACGGGTGCATACGAGTAGAATTGTTGATGAAACTGAACGAGGATGTAATTGTAAGCATTTTTGTTAAGTAGAAGTATTTTGATAAGTGTATTGAAGTCTTTCAAAAGTGTATAAATACATATTAAAACACTACATGTATATACATTTTAACTGAGTCGTTAAGTCATCGTTAGTCGTTACATGTAAGTGTTGTTTTGAAACCTTTAGGTTAACGATCTTGTTAAATGTTGTTAACCCAATGTTTATAATATCAAATGATATTTTAAATTATTATATTATCATGATATTATCATGTATGAATATCTCTTAATATGATATATATATATACATTAAATGTCTTTGCAACGATAATCGTTACATATATGTCTCGTTTAAAAATCATTAAGTTAGTAGTCTTGTTTTTACATATGTAGTTCATTGTTAATATACTTAATGATATGTTTACTTATCATAGTATCATGTTAACTATATATATATCCATATATATGTCATCATATAGTTTTTACAAGTTTTAACGTTCGTGAATAACCGGTCAACTTGGGTGGTCAATTGTCTATATGAAACCTATTTCAATTAATCAAGTCTTAACAAGTTTGATTGCTTAACATGTTGGAAACATTTAATCATGTAAATATCAATCTCAATTAATATATATAAACATGGAAAAGTTCGGGTCACTACAGCTAGATCCATTTTTCTCATTTCCAGTAGCTTTATCCAGAAAACTTGAGGTAGTAATGATGTTCATAACATCATTCGATTCATACATATAAAGCTATCTTATTCGAAGGTTTAAACTTGTAATCACTAGAACATAGTTTAGTTAATTCTAAACTTGTTCGCAAACAAAAGTTAATCCTTATAACTTGACTTTTAAAATCAACTAAACACATGTTCTATATCTATATGATATGCTAACTTAATGATTTAAAATCTGGAAACACGAAGAACACTGTAAAACCGGACATACGCCGTCGTAGTAACACCGCGGGCTGTTTTGGGTTAGTTAATTAAAAACTATGATAAACTTTGATTTAAAAGTGGTTCTTCTGGAAAAATGATTTTTCTTATGAACATGAAACTATATCCAAAAATCATGGTTAAACTCAAAGTGGAAGTTTGTTTTCTAAAATGGTCATCTAGACGTCGTTCTTTCGACTGAAATGACTACCTTTACAAAAATGACTTGTAACTTATATTTCTGACTATAAACCTATACTTTTTCTGTTTAGATTTATAAAATAGAGTTCAATATGAAACCATAGCAATTTGATTCACTCAAAACGGATTTAAAATGAAGAAGTTATGGGTAAAAGAAGATTGGATAATTTTTCTTGTTGTAGCAACGTGAAAATTGGTAACAAATCTATATTAATAATATCCTAGCTAACTTATATTGTATTATACATGTATTCTAATATATTATGTAATCTTGGGATACCATAGACACGTATGCAAATGTTTTGACATATCATATCGACCCATGTGTATATATTATTTGGAACAACCATAGACACTCTATATGCAGTAATGTGGGAGTTAGCTATACAGGGTTGAGGTTGATTCCAAAATTATATATACTTTGAGTTGTGATCTAGCCTGAGACGTGTATACACTAGGTCGTGGATTGATTCAAGATATTATATATCAATTTTTTTTTTCTGTACATCTAACTTTGGACAACTAGTTGTAGGTTACTAACGAGGACAGCTGACTTAATGAACTTAAAACATCAAAATGTATTAAAAGTGTTGTAAATATATTTTGAACATACTTTGATATATATGTAAATATTTGTTATAGGTTCGTGAATCGACCAGTGGCCAAGTCTTACTTCCCGACGAAGTAAAAATCTGTGAAAGTGAGTTATAGTCCCACTTTTAAAATCTAATATTTTTGGGATGAGAATACATGCAGGTTTTATAAATGATTTACAAAATAGACACAAGTACGTGAAACTACATTCTATGGTTGAATTATCGAAATCGAATATGCCCCTTTTTATTAAGTTTGGTAATCTAAGAATTAGGGAACAGACACCCTAATTGACGCGAATCCTAAAGATAGATCTATTGGGCCTAACAAACCTCATCCAAAGTACCGGATGCTTTAGTACTTCGAAATTTATATCATATCCTAAGGGTGTCCCGGAATGATGGGGATATTCTTAAATATGCATCTTGTTAATGTCGGTTACCAGGTGTTCACCATATGAATGATTTTTATCTCTATGTATGGGATGTATATTGAAATATGAAATCTTGTGGTCTATTGTTACGATTTGATATATATAGGTTAAACCTATAACTCACCAATATTTTTGTTGATGTTTTAAGCATGTTTATTCTCAGGTGATTATTAAGAGCTTTCGCTGTCGCATACTTAAATAAGGACAAGATTTGGAGTCCATGCTTGTATGATATTGTGTAAAAACTACATTCAAGAAACTTATTTCGTTGTAACATATTTGTATTGTAAACCATTATGTAATAATCGTGTGTAAACAGGATATTTTAGATTATCATTATTTGATAATCTATGTAAAGCTTTTTAAACCTTTATTGATGAAATAAAGGTTATGGTTTGTTTTAAAATGAATGCAGTCTTTGAAAAATGTCTCATATAGAGGTCAAAACTTCGCAACGAAATCAATTAATATGGAACGTTTTTAATCAATAAGAACGGGACATTTCACTAATCTTATATAATATATGCCATGAAAGTAGTTACTAACTACTAAATTACAACACGTTATCAGCACGAAGTGCTCCGTATAATCAAGGTTTATCTAAGCAAGCACAAGTCACTAATCAATGTAAGAAATTCTTTAACGATATCTTCTATTATTTATTAGTAAGGTAAATATTATTATTATCATAAGTAAAATTATATTTCTGTAATCTAACTTTTATTAACTTCACTAACATTTATATATATGTTATTTAAGTTATATATGGTCGGTTATACCGCCTGAATTATATTTCTGTAATCTAACTTTTATTAACTTCACTAACATTTATATTTATATTATTTAAGTTATATATGGTCGGTTATTCCGCCTGAATTATATTTCTGTAATCTAACTTTTATTAACTTCACTAACATTTATATTTATGTTATTTAAGTTATATATTATCGGTTATACCGCCTGAATTATATTTCTAAAATCTAACTGTAGTAACCCGTCCTTATCCCCCTGGACGAAGTCATCAACACTTGGTCCCATTGGGATGATCGACTCCAAGTAATGTCCTTAAAATGAGCAAATGCACAGCGGAAGACTTAATTCGTACCTGAGAATAAACATGCTTAAAAGTGTCAACCAAAAGGTTGGTGAGTTCATAGGTTTATCGTAACAATCATTTCAATATATTAATAGACCACAAGATTTCATAATCATAAACATAATACACTCGCAAGTGTATGTAAAGCATTCTAAGTGGTTGAGCACTTGGTAACCATACTTAACATTTAATCAACGTCGCATATTCCCTTTATTACGAAATCTCACTACACTGTACCAAATGTAGCCACTGAAACGAAGTACTGTGCAACCGTTGAATACTAGTCGTCCAGTCCGGTTGGGGTTGTCAGGCCCGATAGATCTATCAACAGGATTCGCGTTTACAATACCACATGTAAATAGTAGTTACCAAGCTACAGGGAAGTATGCCAGTGGTACAACTCAACGTAGAATATCTTTTTAAGTACTTGTGTCTATTTCGTAAATATTTATAAAAGCAGCGCATGTATTCTCAGCCCAAAAATATATATTGCAAAAGCAATTAAAAAGGGAGCAAATGAAACTCACCATACTGTATTTTGTAGTAAAAATACATATGACGTCATTTATTAAATGTAGGTTTGGCCTCGAATTCACGAACCTATATCATTTATATATATTAACACATATATTTGTAATCTAACAAATTGATTATATCTTAAATTACATGTTATATATAGTTATTCGTTAAAATGATAGTTTTGATAATAATGATTTACTAATAATAATAATAATAACTTTATTGATAATGATAATACTAATAAAAATGATAATGATAATCTTTAATAATAATAATAATAATAAGTTATTTTATTTTTATAATGAAAACAATAATATTGATAGTAATACGTAATACTAATAATAATAATAATAATAATAATAATAATAATAATAATAATAATAATAATAATAATAATAATAATAATAATAATAATAATAATAATAATAATAATAATAATAATTATAATAATAATAATAATAATAATAATAATAATAATAATAATAATAATAATAATAATAATATTGAGTAATAAGTAAACTACCTCAAAGAAGTAGTCCTTAAAAAAAATGCCCAAGTCCGGGTTTGAACTCGCGACCTCCAGCTAACCCTATAACAACCTAAACGTTTTCAGTTCATCATCATAAATCGTAACCCTTCTTACCATTATCACATCATTATCTTAAAATCATCATCATCTATCATTATAATCATCTTCATCAATCATTTAACATAATCGTATTTATCACCATTTTGTGCACCTCATCATCATGTTTATCATCGTCATCACCAACACCACTATCCTAACACCTAATCGTTATCATCATCAATCGTATATCATTTTTTTTATAACCCTAATCATCATCTTAATAGCATCTAACTAGCCACTCGATTTACTTATGATACATGTTATTTATTCGTCTCAAGATGATCTCGGCCCAAACTAGGAAACCAAACAACTAACTCGTTTTATTTTCCATTGTCTATTCAAAATTACTCTCTTTACAGTTATCATCTCAATCATCCTAAAATCATTCCATAATCAATACCGTCATCGTCATAATTAGTATCTATACATTTATCTTTATCACCACACCGTATCATCATTCGTTCGTAATTATAATTCATTTATCATTATCATAACCTCATAACCCCATCATCATTATTAACTCTGTTGGGTCTCGGCCTAGTAACATTAATAAGAACATGGCCCAAGTCTAATGAGCAGGCCCAGTTTCTTTAATAGCCCAATATGATCACACATCATAGTTTTCGGCCCATCTATACTAACCACGGCCCAAATAGCAATTAATTAAGTCCCCATATTTAATTAGATCTCGGCCCAAGATGTTATGCGGTGGTCTAACAGTTTAAAAAAAATCCCGTGACATATATGATTAATAGGGATTGTGGGGTTCACTGGAAGAATAAAATCAATAAACACATCCTTATCTTCTTGTATAGTTCATCATCCACTATCAACTTTAATTATCATTCAACATATATTTTTGTGGATTTGATAGAAACAGAAATGGAACAGTACTGCAGTAGCAGCTCGATTAAACCAGAAACAGAAGTATACAGCTACAGTTTTCGAGTGTGTGTGTAGGTCAGTTGAACGGAACAGTAACTGGTGAGTATACAGTAACAATTTCAGGTTTGGTGATGGTTTATGGTTTGTTTCAATGGTTATGAGGTGCACGACAGAAAAGAAGGAAAAATGGATGTTGGTTCGAATAGGAATAGAAAACTGAAGTAATTGCAAGTATGTTTTGTTAGTGTTCATGGTGATCACGAGAAAAAATATATATAGAGAGAGAGAGAGTAGAGAAAGAGTAAACTTAGTTTGATGAGGGTATTGGTAGTGGTTGCAGGTGTGGTGTTGGTTGGGTTCCTGGGTTATAATCGAAAACAATTGCGGCTGCAACCAATAAGTCGAATGATAATGATTTGGTGTGATAATTCTGTTCTTGAACCGAAAGCAACCCTAGTTGGACCATGGTTCAATTAGTAGTATTGAGCAATAAAAGTTATGGTTTGGTTCCATTATAACCGAACAGAAAACCAAGAATTGTAGCAGTGATACACGAGTAACAGGATGTTTGATGACTGTTGTTGGTGGAGAGCAAAAGAAAGATGATGAGGTGTTGGTTTTATGATATTCGATGGTTGTGGTGATTGAGGTGATGGCGGCTGTCTAATGAGAAGAAGAAGTTATAAGGTGATGGATGGTAGTCCATTGATTATAGAGGAAAGGAAGTAATAAGGAAAAAGAAAGAAAATTGTGGGTTGATCATGAATTGTATATGTTGCAGTGTGTATATGTACCTATATGCCTATATGCAATATGTATATATATATATAAATAATCCATATATGATTGTAGTGGGGTTAGGTTAAATGATTCTTTGATCCAAAATGAAAACAACAAACGTAATTATAATTGATGACAAAATTTACTGTAGCAGAAGAAAATAAGGGTTGTGGGGTTTGTTGAGAATAATGGTGATGATTGAGATAGGAAACTGAAAGAAGAAATGTGTTTTGAATTTTGGTTATTATCCTATGCATTAAGTGATTGAAATCTAATACAGTGAAAGTTTATAATATGAATTGATCGATTTTGAAAATGAAAAATGAATGAGTGAACTGTGAAAATAAATATATCACTTGAAATGTTTTATTGGACTACAATGATTGGATTATGTGTCATGAATATAAATCACTTATTGTTTTTATCTATCTTCTTCCATATTAATAAATAAGGATTTGATATAACATTAAAATGATAGGGTAGTCGAACAAGTTGTGTGATCTTTTATGACAACTTTTGTATAACAAGTTGTGTACTCATTTCATATAACAATAACAATTACATATTAAATAACATATTCCCAATAACTCTTATTATATTTTATTTTATTTTAAATTACAATTCAAATTATTATTATATATATATGTATATATATATATGCATCTATTTACAAATAGTTATTCGTGAATCGTCGGGAATGGTCGAAGGTCAATTAAATATATGAAACAGTTCAAAAGTTTTGAGATTCAACCTAACAGAATTTGCTTATTGTGTCAAAATTATTAAATCGTATCGAGAGTTTGATTTAAAATTAGTCGAAATTTTCCGGGTCGTGACAGTACCTACCCGTTAAAGAAATTTCGTCCCGAAATTTGAGTGAGGTCGTCATGGCTAACAATAAAAATATTTTCATGACGATTATGTGTTGATAAAATAGAATTTTATTACCGTTGCGTAATATAGATAAGATAATTCGATCATGCAAAGAGTATGAATGAAGCTATCATAAAAGAGTGAAATTTGAAATCAAAGATTCGTCTTAACTTTGATGTAGTCACGGTTGATTTCCGAAATTCAAGGAATTTAAGGAAATCTTCTAATCAGAAAGAAAATGTAATAGCACGATTTATTAGAAATTTGTTGGAATTACGGAAGAACAGAAATATCAAAGGAAATATTTCCTTGATATGCTTAGAGCTTAAATAGAATGAAAGAGTCGTGTAACATGGCACATGATGAGGAAAAGGTCTGTGAATCATCCTCACGTTCCATTAGAAATTCAGCATGACTTACTGTAATATAATCACGTTGGCCAAGCGTCATTATATTATACTAACCCATGCATCAGTTTTCAACACTACTTCAAAATCATTCATATTTTAGATTCGAAGGTTCGCAGAATATAGAAATTAATAGTTTCTCATATGATGTATCACTGATAGCTCAAAGAGATAAATGATTTCAGATAAGATTAGTTATGAAAATATATTCAGAAATATCGAGGATATTTATAATGAAAGATACGATAATATCTTTGAATATCTAAGATCAGAGGATGATGGAGACTATTGTCCGCAAGGGTTTAGAGTAAGGAACAAGATATTCGCTAAAGACTTCAGCAGGCATTGAATTATTTGGATTCTTTGAAGTCAAACTTATTCTTTGTGATTTGTCCACGGCTTCCTTCATAGTTTCGTATAATCCGCTTTTCGGTACTAAATTTTCTATTGAGTGTTTCCAATACTCCATTCTTTATCATCAAACTTTCGACGGTTAAGGTCGTGTACAGTTTTTGCCGCTGTATTCAGCTTTTTCAGAATTTGTGGTATTGATTTGTAGACTGGGTGCTTTTCAGAATTTCAGAATTGAAGATCATAATTCTAAGAGATAAATGTTATATGTTTACATATAACTGTTGATGTAGACATGCTGCGAGATTTCAAAATACTGATTGCTAATTCCCGGTAGTTGGTATAGTAATTCTCGGTATAAGATGCAAATGAGTGAATGATAGGGTTTCACTTAATATAGTGATTTTTCGAAAAGTCGAAGATTAACGGAGTTGTTGGTAAATTTACTGATAATGTGGTGAGATATAAACGGGTTCCCGGTATCGATGACGAAAGATAACTTATATATCAGGGTTATAATATGCTAATCTGAGTGAAAAGTCGAAGTTGACTTGTTGGAGCTGTGACAAAATTGGCTAATTTGGAAAGGGATTGCAAAGTTATTTTGGGTAATAATAACACTAAAGGAATTAACACAGCTATGTGTTAAACGTTTATTCAGTTTCCGAGATTTTTCAGGTGCATAACTATATGCGTCAATCTCTTATTCCGTAGATGAAGTGCGGTTGGTTCACCCTCTCGATTGAGGTGTTTTTAAGAATCTTGATAGATTTGAACGCTGATTGTAATCGTCAAGATACAATTGAGGTTTAAGATGAAATCAAGTGGCAAACTTGAAGAGTTGTTTAGTTTCATATGTTATAATCAATATTTTAATTCATTTTTAATTGTCCAATGTTGATAGTCCAATAATCGGTTTATATATATATAATCTTAGAATTATCCCACGACGTATTGTATACGTATTGTCTTTGCATCAACCCAGAGACGTATTGTAGACGTATTGTCTTAGAATTAACTAAGACGTATTGTGTACGTATTGTCTTAGGATTTATCAAAACGTATTGTATACTTATTGTGTTAGGATGTACCAAATATTTGAATTAATAAATACGTATCATGACCCATTGTACAACTTATTGTCTCAGAATTAATCCGACGTATTGTGTACATGTGTCCCGATTTATCCGACGATATGTAAAGTACGTAAAATAAATAACAGTATTTAAATGACGGTAAATAAAATTGCGAGAATATAAATTGCGATAATTAAATTGCGATAAATAAAATGTAACCAGTTAGCTAGGAACAGTTAGCGTGGATTCTTAACAAAATTCTTTATAATTAATTCGTTTGTTTCTATCAAATTTTTATTTTGTCCAATGTTTTCTTCATTATGCCACTTGTTGGATTCTGATAAGTCAAAATCCAAATATGAAATTAAAAGAAAATGGTTATTTTGTGGTGAACGGATACGCATATCTGTGGAGGTAAGTAGGATAGTAAATGACTGTTGAATCGGATTTGAAGAATGTACAGTGTAACTTATCAATGTGAAACCCAAATATTCCTCGGGTATTACCTACCCGTTAAAATATTTTCATCATTAACAGTTGGTACAAAAGAATTTTTAATTACAATATTTATGAAAATATACATACATATATATTTTCTTCAGATGTAATCATGGATTTAATGAGTCAATAAGATATTAAACTCATTTGAGTTATCGTTAATACTAGATTACATAATCTCTAGAACTTTAGAAATTACATAATCGCCATGTTGAGGGGAGATAATCAAGGTAGAACGATATGTAGAACGAAGATAAAGTAGATAGAATGATACGTAGAACGATGATTATGCTCGAGGTACAGAATGAGATGTTGAGGCATGTGATGTTAAAACTTGGGTTGTTGGTGGTACTGGTGTTGATGTTGGTGGTGATGCCTTCAAGTTGTGCATCGTACTCTCCAAAGCTACTACTCGAGCACGAAGTTCGTTGACTTCTTCTATTATTCCGGGATGATTGGAGGTTTGAACAAGGGGATGAATAAGGTTTAGAATCTGAGTTGTGATATAGTCGTGGCGAGATACTCTGGAAATGAGAGAGAAAATGGTGTTTCGGACAGGTTCGCTGGTAAGTGCATCAGGTTCTTCGCCAAGAGGTGACTTCGGTTGGTGAAAAGGATCGCTTTCTTCTCGTCTCCATTGGTTAAGTCGACTACGAACCCATCAGATAAATTGGGGATGGCTGATTGGTTGATTCATTCTAGTGACGTTGTCTTCAGAGCTCGAGTGAAAATCCATATCGGAATCCGAGGGACTTGAACTAGTGGTGAGTTCCATTTCGTACGATTAGATAAAGGGTTTTCGATATGAAAAGAATTTCGGATATTAGATGGTATTCTAATTACATATAATACTTATGTTCAGTATAGAAGATCCCGTAGATTACGGAGAGAATTAAGAAAACGTGTCAGACAAGACTTAATGTGATGAGATGTGAATTTGTATGTACACCGTCTATGCAAATAATTGTAATAAGACGCATCGAGATTGAAAATGACAAGTAGATATTTTTGACAAATGGTGGTAAGCAAACACTTTTAACATGCAGATCAGGTTCAAGTCTAGACTCATTAACATAACCTAACAACTACTAGGTCGAAGTCCAGACTCATTAATGCATCCTAATGACTACTAGTTAGACACACTAATGCAAGACCTGGTTCGCTACGACCACCGCTCTGATACCACCTGTAGTAACCTGTCCTTATCCCCCTGGACGAAGTCATCAACATTTGGTCCCATTGCGATGATCGAATCCAAGTAATGTCCTTAAAATGAGCAAATGCACAGCGGAAGACTTAATTCGTACCTGAGAATAAACATGCTTAAAAGTGTCAACCAAAAGGTTGGTGAGTTCATAGGTTTATCGTAACAATCATTTCAATATATTAATAGACCACAAGATTTCATAATCATAAACATAATACACTCGCAAGTGTATGTAAAGCATTCTAAGTGGTTGAGCACTTGGTAACCATACTTAACATTTAATCAACGTCTCATATTCCCTTTATTACGAAATCTCACTACACTGTACCAAATGTAGTCACTGAAACGAAGTACTGTGCAACCGTTGAATACTGGTCATCCAGTCCGGTTGGGGTTGTCAGGCCCGATAGATCTATCAACAGGATTCGCGTTTACAATACCACATGTAAATAGTAGTTACCAAGCTACAGGGAAGTATGCCAGTGGTACAACTCAACGTAGAATATCTTTTTAAGTACTTGTGTCTATTTCGTAAACATTTATAAAAGCAGTGCATGTATTCTCTGTCCAAAAATATATATTGCAAAAGCAATTAAAAAGGGAGCAAATGAAACTCACCATACTGTATTTTGTAGTAAAAATACATATGACGTCATTTATTAAATGTAGGTTTGGCCTCGGATTCACGAACCTATATCATTTATATATATTAACACATATATTTGTAATCTAACAAATTGATTATATCTTAAATTACATGTTATATATAGTTATTCGTTAAAATGATAGTTTTGATAATAATGATTTACTAATAATAATAATAATAATAACTTTATTGATAATGATAATACTAATAAAAATGATAATGATAATCTTTAATAATAATAATAATAATAATAATAAGTTATTTTATTTTTATAATGAAAACAATAATATTGATAGTAATACTTAATACTAATAATAATAATAATAATAATAATAATAATAATAATAATAATAATAATAATAATAATAATAATAATAATAATAATAATAATAATAATAATAATAATAATAATAATAATATTGAGTAATAAGTAAACTACCTCAAAGAAGTAGTCCTTAAAAAAAAATGCCCAAGTCCGGGTTTGAACTCGCTCCAGCTAACCCTATAACAACCTAAACGTTTTCTGTTCATCATCATAAATCGTAACCCTTCTTACCATTATCACATCATTATCTTAAATGTAGTGACCCGAACTTTTCCAAGTTTATATATATTAATTGAGATTGATATTTACATGATTAAATGTTTCCAACATGTTAAATAATCAAACTTGTTAAGACTTGATTAATTGAAATATGTTTCATATAGACAATTGACTACCCAAGTTGACCGGCGATTCACGAACGTTAAAACTTGTAAAAACGACATGACGATATATATATGGATATACATATGGTTAACATGAGATTATGATAAGTAAGTATCTCCATAAGTATATTAACAATGAGTTATATACATATAAACAAGACTACTAACTTAAGGATTTCAAAACGAGACATATATGTAACGATTATCGTTGTAACGACATTTAAATGTATATATATCATATTAAGATATATTAATATATCATAATATCATGATAATATAACAATTTAACATCTCATTAGATATAATAAACAATGGGTTAACAACATTAATTGAGGTCGTTAACTTAAAAGTTTCAAAACAACACTTACATGTAACGACTAACGATGACTTAACGACTCAGTTAAAATGTATATACATGTAGTGTATTTAGATGTATTAAAATACTTTTGGAAGACTTCAAGACATATATCAAAACACTCATACTTAACGAAAATGGTTACAGTTACTTTCCCATTCTTTTCTTTCATCAAGAATTCTAGTCGTATTCTTACCCGTATTATACACAGCTTCAAAACGTACTTACTATGGGTATATACCAATAGGAACTAGCATGGGATTCCACTCTTGATTATGTCATGTATTACTAATCAATTTTAACTTCTACCATGAGCTAGTCAACTAACTAGAACTCCTTTTAACCCCACTCACCACTCACCAATTACCACTCATCATTCACTCCATTTCACTTCCAATTCTCTTTCTAATTCTCTCTCAACACACACACACACTATTATGAACGTATTTTTATAGTAGTTATCATCATCTTCATCAAAAATCACTTCAAGAATCAAGCTATAATCATCATAGGAAGAACACTTCAAGAACACTTCAAAAATCCCTTCAAGTTTACTAATTTACTTCCAAGCTTTCTAATCCATTCCAAGTAAACATCTAAGATCAAGAAACCTTTGTTATATACAGTAGGTTATCTTTCTTATTCAAGGTAATATTCATATTCAAACTTTGATTCAATTTCTATAACTATAAACTATCTTAATTCGAGTAAAAATCTTACTTGAACTTGTTTTTGTGTCATGATCCTACTTCAAGAACTTTCAAGCCATCCAAGATCCTTTGAAGCTAGATCATTTCTTGTCACTTCCAGTAGGTTTACCTACTAAACTTGAGGTAGTAATGATGTTCATAACATCATTCGATTCATATATATAAAACTATCTTATTCGAAGGTTTAAACTCGTAATCACTAGAACATAGTTTAGTTAATTCTAAACTTGTTCGCAAACAAAAGTTAATCCTTCTAACTTGACTTTTAAAATTAACTACACACATGTTCTATATCTATATGATATGCTAACTTAATGATTTAAAACCTGGAAACACGAAAAACACCGTAAAACCGGATTTACGCCGTCGTAGTAACACCGCGGGCTGTTTTGGGTTAGTTAATTAAAAACTATGATAAACTTTGATTTAAAAGTTGTTATTCTGAGAAAATTATTTTTATTATGAACATGAAACTATATCCAAAAATTATGGTTAAACTCAAAGTGGAAGTATGTTTTCTAAAATGGTCATCTAGACGTCGTTCTTTCGACTGAAATGACTACCTTTACAAAAACGACTTGTAACTTATTTTTTAAAACTATAAACCTACACTTTTCTGTTTAGATTCATAAAATAGAGTTCAATATGAAACCATAGCAATTTTATTCACTCAAAACGGATTTAAAATGAAGAAGTTATGGGTAAAACAAGATTGGATAATTTTTCTCATTTTAGCTACGTGAAAATTGGTAACAAATCTATTCCAACCATAACTTAATCAACTTGTATTGTATATTATGTAATCTTGAGATACCATAGACACGTATACAATGTTTCGACCTATCATGTCGACACATCTATATATATTTCGGAACAACCATAGACACTCTATATGTGAATGTTGGAGTTAGCTATACAGGGTTGAGGTTGATTCCAAAATATATATAGTTTGAGTTGTGATCAATACTGAGATACATATACACTGGGTCGTGGATTGATTCAATATAATATTTATCGATTTATTTCTGTACATCTAACTGTGGACAACTAGTTGTAGGTTACTAACGAGGACAGCTGACTTAATAAACTTAAAACATCAAAATATATTAAAAGTGTTGTAAATATATTTTAAACATACTTTGATATATATGTATATATTGTTATAGGTTCGTGAATCAACCAGTGGCCAAGTCTTACTTCCCGACGAAGTAAAAATCTGTGAAAGTGAGTTATAGTCCCACTTTTAAAATCTAATATTTTTGGGATGAGAATACATGCAGGTTTTATAAATGATTTACAAAATAGACACAAGTATGTGAAACTACATTCTATGGTTGAATTATCAAAATCGAATATGCCCCTTTTTATTAAGTCTGGTAATCTAAGAATTAGGGAACAGACACCCTAATTGACGTGAATCCTAAAGATAGATCTATTGGGCCTAACAAACCCCATCCAAAGTACCGGATGCTTTAGTACTTCGAAATTTATATCATATCCGAAGGGTGTCCCGGAATGATGGGGATATTCTTATATATGCATCTTGTTAATGTCGATTACCAGGTGTTCACCATATGAATGATTTTTATCTCTATGTATGGGATGTGTATTGAAATATGAAATCTTGTGGTCTATTGTTACGATTTGATATATATATGTTAAACCTATAACTCACCAACATTTTTGTTGACGTTTAAAGCATGTTTATTCTCAGGTGAATATTAAGAGCTTTCACTGTTGCATACTAAAATAAGGACAAGATTTGGAGTCCATGTTTGTATGATATTGTGTAAAAACTGCATTCAAGAAACTGATTTCGATGTAACATATTTGTATTGTAAACCATTATGTAATGGTCGTGTGTAAACAGGATATTTTAGATTATCATTATTTGATAATCTACGTAAAGCTTTTTAAACCTTTATTTATGAAATAAAGGTTATGGTTTGTTTTAAAAATGAATGCAGTCTTTGAAAAACGTCTCATATAGAGGTCAAAACCTCGCAACGAAATCAATTAATATGGAACGTTTTTAATCAATAAGAACGGGACATTTCAGTTGGTATCCGAGCGTTGGACTTAGAGAACCAGAAAATTTGCATTAGTGTGTCTTATCGAGTTTGTTAGGATGCATTAGTGAGTCTGGACTTCGACCGTGTTTTCTTTAAAAATGATTGCTTAACATTTTTGTTGGAAACTATATATTTTTAACATATGAATATTATGTGATATATTAATCTCTTAACGTGTTTGATATTATGTGATAGATGTCTACCTCTAGAACAAGTCTCATTGACTCACCTAATAATAATGAAGAGTCAAATGTAAATTGGAATGATTCGTGGACTGATTCACAAGTTCCCGAAGAGGAACCGGAAGAAGAGTCGGAACCGGAAGAAGAATCGGAACCGGAAGAAGAATCGGAACCGGAAGAAGAAATAGAACCGGTGGGGGAAATAATAAAACGGTTAAGTAAAAGAGAATCCTCAACCAACCGACCAAGGTTAATTATGGTCAATGGTGTTTCCACCAAGGAAGCAAAATATTGGGAGGATTACCAATTCTCCGATGAATCGGATTCCGACGAGAATTCCGATGATATTATAGAAATTACCCCAACTGAATTTAAAAAGGGAAAATAAAATAATAAGGGAAAGGGAATAAAAATAGAGAAATCTAATTCCAACCCCGATGAACTTTATATGTATCGTCAACCCCCGAAGTCCTTAAGTTGTAATAATGACCCGGGAACCTCTAAACCACCAGGTTTTTCTAAATCAATGTGGACAACAACGGCTCGTATTAGGGGAACATCATATATCCCTAGAAACTTGGCAAAACAAACCAAAACCAAACAAGAAGAAACGAGCGAGTCGGAATAAGATAGTTGTATTCGTGTGGTGTAATATAAGTAATATAGTGTGCTTATGCTTTATGATATATGTAAAAAAAAAATTGCTTGTATTAATAAGTATTTTTTTATGAATCTAACTCTTGTCTATTTTACAGTATAAAAACACAAAATGGATAGACAACCCAATATTTTAAGAGACCTACCCGGAGACATGATTGATGAAATCTTGTCTAGAGTCGGTCAGAATTCCTCAGCATAACTATTTAAGGCGAGATCAGTTTGTAAGACATTCGAAGAACGTTCCAAGAATGCCTTGGTTTATAAAAGGCTTTCGTTAGAAAGATGGGGGATATCACATTGGGAAATCTATAAGTTACGATGTGTTTACTTTGACGCATATATTGCGGGAAACCCAAATGCTATTTTACGCAACGGGTTAAGAAATTATTTTGACTCAGTATATCCGAATATAGGACTTCGTGATTTAGAAAAAGCGGCTAACATGCAACATAAAGAAGCATGTTATGCTTACGGGTTAGTAATGTTCGCTTCTCACCAAAGTGAGAACAAGAACATCGGGCTACAACTATTAAACAAAACATTCCCACAAGTGACGGAGTCGGTAATTGGGGTAAGAAATGAGGTTTTTAGGTTATTACGAGACTGTTGGTCATTACGTAACCCTCGTCCCTTTGACGACGTTACAACACACTGTCTTATCAACGGCCATAACGGTTATGTTCCACAAGACCAAGGATGGGAAGTAGTCCTAGTAAAACCAGAATGCATGACTTGTTTCTGAACGTATGAATTACGTGTCTTTATTGCCTTTGCTGAACGACTTGTGTACTAGCTAGAATTATCTTCACAACTATCTTGTATCAAAGTTATTGTGTGCTATATTTCATGCTTTATGTAAAATAAGCGGTATTGTAAGTTTGTAAAATATTGTATAAAAGTTTGAACGCGAAATATTATTACAATCAGTTTTTCATATAGAATTGTAGTAGTTGAATTGTATATTAGCTACTAAGTATGAACTTAACGGGTAGGTACTACCCGAATTTAAACTTATAAAACGCTAATATGAAGAAAAAGCTTTTATAAATGAGTTCATATTATGCTACGAAATACTATTAACTACTCTTAATATTCTGTATGATTAACTTGTTCCATTTGACTATTTTGAAGGAAATGGCACCGACTACTCGACACACCGTGAATATGAATGAAGAGGAATTCCGTACTTTTCTAGCTTCAAACATAGCCGCAGTACAGGCTGCACTACATACCAACAATAACCTTGGATCTGGCAGTACAGGAAATCGTGTAGGATGCACCTACAAAGAATTCACTGCCTGCAAACCTTTAGAATTTGATGGAACCGAAGGACCGATCGGATTGAAACGGTGGACCGAGAAGGTCGAATCGGTGTTTGCCATAAGTAAGTGTACTGAAGAGGACAAAGTGAAGTACGCAACCTTCATAGGTTCTGCGTTAACATGGTGGAATACCTATCTAGAGCAAGTGGGACAAGATGATGCGTATGCACTACCGTGGTCAGCATTCAAGCACTTGATGAACGAGAAGTACCGTCCCAGAACCGAGGTCAATAAGCTCAAGACAGAACTTAGAGGGTTACGAACCCAAGGATTTGATATTACCACGTACGAAAGACGATTCACATAATTGTGCCTATTGTGTCCGGGAGCATTCGAAGATGAGGAAGAGAATATCGACGCGTTTGTGAAAGGATTACCGGAAAGAATCCAAGAAGATATAAGTTCACATGAGCCCGCCACCATACAACAGGCATGTAGAATGGCTCACAAACTAGTGAACTAGATTGAAGAAAGAATTAAAGAACAGACTGCTGAAGAGGCCAATGTGAAGCAAGTCAAAATAAAGTGGGAGGAAAACGGTGATAAGAATCACCAATACAACAACAACAGCAATTACAACAATAATCGAAACAATTATCCCAACAATCGCAACATCAATCGTAACTACAACAAATGGCCCAACAACAACAACAACAACAACAACAACAACTACAACAATCATCCCAACAACAATAATAACCGCAACAACAACAACAATCAGAAGCAGCTATGCCAAAGGTGTGAAAAGTATCACTCGGGGTTCTGCAACAAATTTTGCAACAAGTGTAAAAGAAATGGTCATAGCGTGGCGAAGTGTGAGGTCTACGGACCAGGGGTTAATAGAACGAAAGGAACAAATGGTTTCAAAACGAGTAATGGCGGAGCAAGTAGTGTCGGAGCAAGTTATGCCAATGTAGTTTGTTATAAATGTGGAAAACCGGGCCACATTATTAGAAATTGCCCGAACCAGGAGAACACGAATGGACAAGGCTGCGGAAGAGTTTTCAATATTAATGTGGCAGAGGCACAGGAAGACCCGGAGCTTGTTACGGGTACGTTTCTTATTGACAATAAATCTGCTTACGTTTTATTTGATTCGGGTGCGGATAGAAGCTATATGAGTAGAGATTTTTGTGCTAAATTAAGTTGTCCATTGACGCCTTTGGATAGTAAATTTTTACTCGAATTAGCAAATGGTAAATTAATTTCAGCAGATAATATATGTCGGAATCGAGAAATTAAACTGGTTAGCGAAACATTTAAGATTGATTTGATACCAGTAGAGTTAGGGAGTTTTGATGTGATAATCGGTATGGACTGGTTGAAAGAAGTGAAAGCAGAGATCGTTTGTTACAAAAATGCAATTCGCATTATATGAGAAAAAGGAAAACCCTTAATGGTGTACGGAGAAAAGGGCAACACGAAGCTACATATTATTAGTAATTTGAAGGCACAAAAACTAATAAGAAAAGGTTGCTACGCTGTTCTAGCACACGTCGAGAAAGTACAAACTGAAGAAAAGAGCATCAATGATGTTCCCATTGCAAAAGAATTTCCCGATGTATTTCCGAAAGAATTACCGAGATTACCCCCACAGCGATCCGTTGAATTTCAAATAGATCTTGTACCAGGAGCTGCACCAATAGCTCGTGCTCCTTACAGACTCGCACCCAGCGAGATGAAAGAACTGCAAAGCCAATTACAAGAACTTTTAGAGCGTGGTTTCATTCGACCAAGCACATCACCGTGGGGAGCTCCTGTTTTGTTTGTCAAGAAGAAAGATGGTACATTCAGGTTGTGTATCGACTACCGAGAGTTGAACAAACTTACCATCAAGAACCGCTACCCACTACCGAGAATCGACGACTTATTTGATCAACTACAAGGCTCGTCTGTTTATTCAAAGATTGACTTACGTTCCGGGTATCATCAAATGCGGGTGAAAGAAGATGATATTCCAAAGACTGCTTTCAGAACACGTTACGGTCATTACGAGTTTATGGTCATGCCGTTTGGTTTAACTAATGCACCAGCTGTGTTCATGGACCTTATGAACCGAGTGTGTGGACCATACCTTGACAAGTTTGTCATTGTTTTCATTGATGACATACTTATTTACTCAAAGAATGACCAAGAACACGGTGAACATTTGAGAAAGGTGTTAGAAGTATTGAGGAAGGAAGAATTGTACGCTAAGTTTTCAAAGTGTGCATTTTGGTTGGAAGAAGTTCAATTCCTCGGTCACATAGTGAACAAAGAAGGTATTAATGTGGATCCGGCAAAGATAGAAACTGTTGAAAAGTGGGAAACCCCGAAAACTCCGAAACACATACGCCAGTTTTTAGGACTAGCTGGTTACTACAGAAGGTTCATCCAAGACTTTTCCAGAATAGCAAAACCCTTGACTGCATTAACGCATAAAGGGAAGAAATTTGAATGGAAGGATGAACAAGAGAAAGCGTTCCAGTTATTGAAGAAAAAGCTAAATACGGCACCTATATTGTCATTGCCTGTAGGGAATGATGATTTTGTGATTTATTGTGACGCATCAAAGCAAGGTCTCGGTTGTGTATTAATGCAACGAACGAAGGTGATTGCTTATGCGTCTAGACAATTGAAGATTCACGAACAAAATTATACGACGCATGATTTGGAATTAGGCGCGGTTGTTTTTGCATTAAAGACTTGGAGGCACTACTTATATAGGGTCAAAAGTATTATATATACCGACCACAAAAGTCTTCAATACATATTTAATCAGAAACAACTGAATATGAGGCAGCGTAGGTGGATTGAATTGTTGAATGATTACGACTTTGAGATTCGTTACCACCCGGGGAAGGCAAATGTGGTAGCCGATGCCTTGAGCAGGAAGGACAGAGAACTCATTCGAGTAAAATCTATGAATATAATGATTCATAATAACCTTACTAATCAAATAAAGGAGGCACAACAAGGAGTTTTAAAATAGGGAAATTTAAAGGATGAAATACCCAAAGGATCGGAGAAACATCTTAATATTCGGGAAGACGGAACCCGGTATAGGGCTGAAAGGATTTGGGTACCAAAATTTGGAGATATGAGAGAAATGGTACTTAGAGAAGCTCATAAAACCAGATACTCAATACATCCTGGAACGGGGAAGATGTACAAGGATCTCAGGAAATATTTTTGGTGGCCGGGTATGAAAGCCGATGTTGCTAAATACGTAGGAGAATGTTTGACGTGTTCTAAGGTCAAAGCTGAGCATCAGAAACCATCAGGTCTACTTCAACAACCCGAAATCCCAGAATGGAAATGGGAAAACATTACCATGGATTTCATAACTAAATTGCCAAGGACTGCAAGTGGTTTTGATACTATTTGGGTAATAGTTGATCATCTCACCAAATCAGCACACTTCCTGCCAATGAGAGAAGATGACAAGATGGAGAAGTTAGCATGACTGTATTTGAAGGAAGTCGTCTCCAGACATGGAATACCAATCTCTATTATCTCTGATAGGGATGGCAGATTTATTTCAAGATTCTGGCAGACATTACAGCAAGCATTAGGAACTCGTCTAGACATGAGTACTACCTATCATCCACAAACTGATGGGCAGAGCGAAAGGACGATACAAACGCTTGAAGACATGCTACGAGCATGTGTTATTGATTTCGGAAACAGTTGGGATCGACATCTACCGTTAGCAGAATTTTCCTACAACAACAGCTACCATTCAAGCATTGAGATGGCACCGTTTGAAGCACTTTATGGTAGAAAGTGCAGGTCTCCGATTTGTTGGAGTGAAGTTGGGGATAGACAGATTACGGGTCCGGAGATTATACAAGAAACTACCTAGAAGATCATCCAAATTCAACAACGGTTGAAAACTGCCCAAAGTCGACAAAAGAGCGACGCTGACATTAAAAGAAAAGATATAGAATTTGAAATTGGAGAGATGGTCATGCTTAAAGTTGTACCTTGGAAAGGCGTTGTTCGATTTGGTAAACGAGGGAAATTAAATCCAAGGTATATTGGACCATTCAAGATTATTGATCGTGTCGAACCAGTAGCTTACCGACTTGAGTTACCTCAACAACTCGCGGCTGTACATAACACTTTCCACATCTCGAATTTGAAGAAATGTTTTGCTAAAGAAGATCTCACTATTCCGTTAGATGAAATCTAAATCAACGAAAAACTCCAATTCATCGAAGAACCCGTCGAAATAATGAATCGTGAGGTTAAAAGACTTAAGCAAAACAAGATACCAATTGTTAAGGTTCGATGGAATGCTCGTAGAGGACCCGAGTTCACCTGGGAGCATGAAGATCAGATGAAGAAGAAATACCAGCGTCTATTTCCAGAAGATTCGTCAATACCTTCAACAGCTTAAAATTTCGGGACGAAATTTATTTAACGGGTAGGTACTGTAGTGACCCGAACTTTTCCATGTTTATATATATTAATTGAGATTGATATTTACATGATTAAATGTTTCCAACATGTTAAGCAATCAAACTTGTTAAGACTTGATTAATTGAAATATGTTTCATATAGACAATTGACCACCCATGTGACGATCGCTCCAAATACATATGGACGAACACGTCATTCATCGATTTCATTGCGAGGTATTTGACCTCTATATGATACGTTTTGTAAACATTGCATTCTTTTGAAAAGGCACACCATAAATGAATATTTAAATCAAAAGTTTTCGACATCTGATGATTTCTACATATAGACAATCACCATAAATAATAGTTTACAACAGTAATTTTGTTGACAATGCAGTCAAAATAAGATACATGGTGATGATTTGATGAATGCAATGTTTCCTTGAAAAATATGTCATGTAAGACTCCATGCACATAGCTTGTCTAACATCTAAGCAAACAGCGGAAGACTTCTAGGAAACCTGAGAAAAAACATGCTAACAAGTGTCAACACAAAGGTTGGTGAGTTCATAGTTTTAATGTTTCATATAATCTGTATATAAAGGTGGATCATAAGATTTCAGTTGTTTCATCCAGAAACATTTATCAAAATATTCTACAAGATTGAGCACCCTGGTAACTAAACTTAACGTATATATAATTTGTACCCTTTGTATAATCATCTTAACAATACACGCAAACCAACGTGTACGTTTCTCAAATAGCATACGTCCGTTAAAATGCTAGTGCTCTAGCTCGGACGGGGATATCAAGCCCTATGGATCCATATACTACTACTCGCGCCCACCAGTTCTTATAACCGGCAGTTACTAGTTACCAAAGCTAAGGGATTTTCGGTTCAAACTCGGTGTAGAATTTAGTATGTACTTGTATCCATTGCGTTTAAAATAAAGTGCATGTATTCTCTGCCCAAAAATATAGATTGCAAAAGCAATTAAAAAGGGAGCAAATGAAACTCACGCATATAAATATTGTAAATCAGTAAATAAAGCATTTGCATGTATTCTCAGCCCAAAAATGTAGAGAGTAAAAAGGGATCATATGAAACTCACCTTAGCAGCAAATAAAGTTGTTCATCGTAATGTGACCGAAACTCGGATTATCAAATAATCGTAGATCTCAACATATCAATATTGAGATTCAATATTGTAGGAAAGTACGTAGACGTAACGGAGATGATAAACACTAGGTTTGATTCATGAGCAAAATCCCCGAACCATACCCATAACCTCCATAGCTATAACCCATAATTTCCTTAGCTTTGACCCACTCATAAAACCCGTTTTGAAAAACACGCGAGCAGAACCTTTTCGTAATATTTTATGTATAATAATACTAATAATAATAATAAGATTAATAATAATAATATTAATCTTAATAATAATAATAATAATAATAATAATAATAATAATAATAATAATAATAATAATAATAATATAAATAATATAAATAATAATTACATACAAGTAATAGATAGAGAGATGAGTGAAATATGATGTACATCGATCTTGAATTCAATATTTAAAGACATATGTTGCCCACCTAACCCAGCCATCACTTTTTATGTCGACAAACTTTTTATGTCGACAAACATTACGCGTTTTGCGTAGATAGTTACGCGGTACGCGTATAGTGTCTTCACGAAAGTTGTAGATTTTTGAGTTACGGACGTCTGGACACCGGAATCACCCTTTTTCGAGTTAGTATGATTTAGTTATGATTTTTCTCGTGCAAGTGCGCAGGTTTAGTGATTTTCATCATTTTAACTTGAAATCTTGAGATGAAATGTTGTAGTCTTTTAGTGCTCATTAGAAACTTTTATTTTATCTTTATTTTCATTTTCATATCATTGAAAATCCATAAAAACATTTTAACAATCAAATTCTATTATATCGAAAAACGTGTCCATACTAAATCGAATAACTATAGTTCTCTTAAACTAATTACATTCACATCTTTTTATCGAAACGTTATAATAATTAAAAATCTATTATTTCGAAGAACGCTTTCATATATTTGAACTAAATTGAAAAAAATATAATTTAGTTTTCCAGAAATAGTTATATTGAAAATCATTCTTTAAAAGGTTTCATCTATGTCGTAAAACGTTTTCAATATTAAGAAAACTAAATAATTAACTTTATCAAGAGACACGAGACAATCATTGTGTTGAAAGTTAATCTCTACTAACCTTTGTCCAGTAATCGTTAATTGACATATTTGTTCTTACTTGTAGGTCACTTTACCATTTATTCTGAATATCGATAAAAAGGAAAGGTTTCCTAAATCAAAGTGGACCTCTCAATAGAGACTCACGATCATACAATGTATCTGATAAATCAATCATTTGATATTATCTTTTAATTCCGTTGATAATTATATTAAACCTATATCAAAACAAATACATTCGTGTAAAGTATTATACGTCTAATACTTTGTTAACGTTTTCAAGTTATAATATATACACATATACATATATAATCATGTCTGTTCATATAATGGTTCTTGAATCATTGGAATTTGGTCGAGGTTAAATGAATGTATGAACATAGTTTAAAATTCTTAAGATTCAACTTAACAAACTTTGCTTATCGTGTCGAAATAATATAAAGTTTAAAGTTTAAATTTGTTCCAAAATTCCCGGGTCATCACAGTACCTACCCGTTAAAGAAATTTCGTCCCGAAATTTGAGTGAGGTCGTCATGGCTAACAATAAAAATGTTTTTATGATGAATATGAGTCGATAAATATAGTTTTATCACCGTTGAATAATATGGATAAAACAATCCAATTACTCGAAGCGTAAGAGAGAAGTTATCGTAAAAGAGTGAAATGTGGAAATAGAGATTCGTTTTTAACTCTTGACGTAGTAACGATTGATTTCCGGAATTTAAGGAATAGAAAATCTTCATAATCTATATAAGATTTGATTCTTCGACATTTGCGGAAATTAGGATTTTCTTTGATTAAATGCGTAATCTACCTCGATTGCTATGTGTGATATTTCGCTATAAATTAACCTCTTCCGTTTCATTTATTTTCACCACTCCTATAATCTTCTTTCTTATTTCATACATCCCAATAGATTGTGAAAATGCTTAATCCAATTCTGATTCTTGATATTTTCCTGGCTATCGTATCCTTTATTCTTCTTTTTCATCTGCCACCAGAGGAAGTTATTTTCTTCTACTATTACCTTGGGGTTATGGTGTTTTTCATTCTCCCGTGTCTTTATATTGCTATACGCATTGATATACACGGTTTGTAATTTCGAGGTTGTTATCGGGCTTTATATTCTCCATTATATTTCGGAGCTTCATGCTTTCGTTTTCTCTTCCCGACCTTAAGTCAAGCGGATAATGGTCCAGAATTCGTAGGTATGGAGTTTTGGATGAACATAGTTAATGTTCTAAGAAAGAAATTGTAATGACACGATCTTGATTTGTCAAATTACCAGAATATCCGGAAAAGACCGAATCATCAAGAAATATATTTTCTTGATATATTTAGGGATTATATGGAATGAAAGACTTATGTAACATGGTTCATGATGAGGGTGGAATCTGTGAACCTTTATCACGTTCCATTAGAAACTCAGTATGACTTACTGTAATATAATCACGTTGATCAAGTGTCATTATATTATACTAACTCATGCTTCAATTCCCAACACTACTTCAAAAACATTCATATTTTAAACTTGAAGGTTTCATAATTTAGAAACTAAAATAGTTTCTTTTATGATATAATACAGATGGTGTAAAGAGATAAATTATTTCAGATAAGAATAATTATGGAAATATCTTCAGAAATATGGAGGATATTTATAATGAAAGATACGATGATATCTTAAAATATTCAAGATAAGATGATGATGAAGAATATTGTCCGCAAATGTTTTTAGAGTAAGGAGAAAGGTATTTGCTAAGGATTTCAGCAGACACTGAATCATTTGAATTCTTTGAAGGCAGGTTCAGTCTTTGTAATTTATCCACAGCCTCCTTCATACTTTGCTCAATCCGTTTTCCAGTTCCAAACCTTCTATTTTTCTCAGCTTTACCACCATACTATTCTTTATCATCAAACTTTTGACTGTTAAGGTCGTTTACAGTTTTTGCTGCTTCATCAATATTTTTCCAAAATTCGGAGAACTAGTTTCGTAGTTTGGGGTGTTTTTCGGAAACTTCACATTCGAAGTATGTAAGTCCAGGAGGTAGACGTTATATGTACACATATAACTGTTGGCGTAGACGTGCTGCAAGATTTCAAAATACTGATTGCTAATTTCCTATAGTTGGTATGGCAATTGCCGTTACAAGATGTGGATGAGTACATGATACGGTTTCAATGAGTATAAGGATTTTTCGGAAGGTCAAAGATCAATGAAGTTGTTGGTAAATTTACTGCTAATGTGGTGGAACATGAAAGGTTCCTCAGTAACAAAAACGTATATGCCAAAGTTACAAGTCTAAAAGGTCGTCGTTGACTGGTTAAATGGTTGATAATACTGGATACTTTGAAAAGGAATTGCAAGGTTATTTTCGGTAAAAACAATGCTAATGGATCTTGCACAGATTCAAAGTCAAAGTATAGCTTTGAAAGATGTAGAGATCTAAGAATGATGTCACCGGTTCAGAGTTATGACTTGGATTCTGATCCGTCAATATCAGAATATGTAATTGAATTTGTATGAAAATGATTGTATATCGTTGTGAGCATTGTTAATAATTTTTGAATCAAAGTTGAAGAATGTACAGTGTAACATATTAATTGCGAACTTATATATTTCCCGGGTATTACCTACCCGTTAAAGATTTCACAATTAATACTTTGTACAAAAGAATTTTTATTACCGTCTTTATGAAAATATATGTATGTATATTTTCTTCAGATGTAACACAGATTTAATGAGTTAATATCATATTAAGCTCATTTAATTTTCGGCTTAACTTAGAAATGATTAATCTCTAAAACATTAAAGATTACATAATCTTTGCGGAGTACTTCGCTAATGTAATCGATACTTCATTATTTATTCTTATTCCTCGGTGAAGGATGTTGATGCTCGTGGAATTTTTGTGAACTTTACAAGACACAGATGATGTTTTCTGGAAAGTTTTGAGTACATCGAAAATGAAAATGTAAAATCAATTATGTAATTGATTAATACACTTGGTTTATTATGAAATGGAATTCATTGGGTTGAAACAGAGATTGTAGTTAACAATGGTTAAGTTGTTAAGAAAGGATGTACATCATTGCATATTAGTAATATGAACTAACTGAGTAGTACCTATCAGTTAAGATTCACACGTAATAGCTTAGTACGAAAAGATTTATTTTTATTTCAAAATTCATATATATTAAATATACATAAAATTTCTTCAGGGGAAATGAGTTAATACTTCATCGTTTATTGTTGCTGGTATTTCTTGGTAACTACGGTGCGTATGACGTTGATGCTCGTGGGACAGATTGTGAAGTTGAGGTTTGCGATGCGGATGTTGTTGGTGGTGGTAATGGTACTGTTGGTGTTGTTGTCGGTGGTACTGTTGATGTCGGCGATGCTGCTGGTGCTTGTAACCTTTGCACCATATTCTCCAAAGCCACTACCTGAGCACGAAGCTCGTTGACTTCTTCTACTACACCGGGATGATTGGTGGTTCGTACGAGCGGATGAATAAGATCCAGAATTTGTGATAGTATATTATCGTGACGAGATACTCTAGAAATGAGAGAGAAAATGGTGTCTCGAACAGGTTCGCCGGTAAGTGCTTCAGATTCTTCGCCAAGAGGGCAATGTGGTGGATGGAAGGGATCACCTTCTTCTTGTCTCCAATAATTAAGTAGGCTACGAACCCATCCCCAATTCATCCAGAATAGATGATGGCTAATTGGTTGATCCATTCCGATTATACTGTCTTCGGAATTCAGGTGAATATCCATATCGGAATAGCTGTCAGAGTTTAAGGAATTTGAACTAGATACGGGATCCATCTTGTATAATTAGGGAGATTATTTTTGATATGAATTAGATTATAGAATTTAATTTGGTATTCTTCAATACATAATTTACATATGTATATATAATACCAAATTCCACAAATCACGGAGAAATTTTCGGAAGATGTCAGGAACAGTTTACAGTAACAGATACGCTAACATATGAATTTTGTCTATACACTATTCATGCAATAAATTCAGGAAAACGTGTCTAGACTTAAGAATGATAAGCATGTAATTTCCGACAAGAAATGATAAGCAAAACTTTTAACATGCAGACACGATCGAAGTCCAGACTTACTAATGCATCTTAACAACTATCAGTTAGACACATTCATGCAAGACCTGGTTCGCTAGGACCAACGCTCTGATACCAACTGTGACGATCGCTCCAAATACATATGGACGAACACGTCATTCATCGATTTCATTGCGAGGTATTTGACCTCTATATGATACGTTTTGTAAACATTGCATTCTTTTGAAAAGGCACACCATAAATGAATATTTAAATCAAAAGTTTTCGACATCTGATGATTTCTACATATAGACAATCACCATAAATAATAGTTTACAACAGTAATTTCGTTGACAATGCAGTCAAAATAAGATACATGGTGATGATTTGGTGAATGCAACGTTTCCTTGAAAAATATGTCATGTAAGACTCCATGCACATAGCTTGTCTAACATCTAAGCAAACAGCGGAAGACTTCTAGGAAACCTGAGAATAAACATGCTAACAAGTGTCAACACAAAGGTTGGTGAGTTCATAGTTTTAATGTTTCGTATAATCTGTATATAAAGGTGGATCATAAGATTTCAGTTGTTTCATCCAGAAACATTTATCAAAATATTCTACAAGATTGGGCACCCTGGTAACTAAACTTAACGTATATATAATTTGTACCCTTTGTATAATCATCTTAACAATACACGCAAACCAACGTGTACGTTTCTCAAATAGCATACGTCCGTTAAAAGGCTAGTGCTCTAGCTCGGACGGGGATATCAAGCCCTATGGATCCATATACTACTACTCGCGCCCACCAGTTCTTATAACCGGCAGTTACTAGTTACCAAAGCTAAGGGATTTTCGGTTCAAACTCGGTGTAGAATTTAGTATGTACTTGTATCCATTGCGTTTAAAATAAAGTGCATGTATTCTCTGCCCAAAAATATAGATTGCAAAAGCAATTAAAAAGGGAGCAAATGAAACTCACGCATATAAATATTGTAAATCAGTTAATAAAGCATTTGCATGTATTCTCAGCCCAAAAATGTAGAGAGTAAAAAGGGATCATATGAAACTCACCTTAGCAGCAAATAAAGTTGTTCATCGTAATGTGACCGAAACTCGGATTATCAAATAATCGTAGATCTCAACATATCAATATTGAGATTCAATATTGTAGGAAAGTACGTAGACGTAACGGAGATGATAAACACTAGGTTTGATTCATGAGCAAAATCCCCGAACCATACCCATAACCTCCATAGCTATAACCCATAATTTCCTTAGCTTTGACCCACTCCTAAAACCCGTTTTGAAAAACACGCGAGCAGAACCTTGTCGTAATATTTTATGTATAATAATACTAATAATAATAATAAGATTAATAATAATAATATTAATCTTAATAATAATAATAATAATAATAATAATAATAATAATAATAATAATAATAATATAAATAATATAAATAATAATTACATACAAGTAATAGATAGAGAGATGAGTGAAATATGATGTACATCGATCCTGAATTCAATATTTAAAGACATATGTTGCCCACCTAACCCAGCCATCACTTTTTATGTCGACAAACTTTTTATGTCGACAAACATTACGCGTTTCGCGTAGATAGGTACGCGGTACGCGTATGGTGTCTTCACGAAAGTTGTAGATTTTTGAGTTACGGACGTCTGGACACCGGAATCACCCTTTTTCGAGTTAGTATGATTTAGTTATGATTTTTCTCGTGCAAGTGCGCAGGTTTAGTGATTTTTATCATTTTAACTTGAAATCTTGAGATGAAATGTTGTAGTCTTTTAGTGCTCATTAGAAACTTTTATTTTATCTTTATTTTCATTTTCATATCATTGAAAATCCATAAAAACATTTTAACAATCAAATTCTATTATATCGAAAAACGTGTCCATACTAAATCGAATAACTATAGTTCTCTAAAACTAATTACATTCACATCTTTTTATCGAAACGTTATAATAATTAAAAATCTATTATTTCGAAGAACGCTTTCATATATTTGAACTAAATTGAAAAAAATATAATTTAGTTTTCCAGAAATAGTTATATTGAAAATCATTCTTTAAAAGGTTTCATCTATGTCGTAAAACGTTTTCAATATTAAGAAAACTAAATAATTAACTTTATCAAGAGACACGAGACAATCATTGTGTTGAAAGTTAATCTCTACTAACCTTTGTCCAGTAATCGTTAATTGACATATTTGTTCTTACTTGTAAGTCACTTTACCATTTATTCTGAATATCGATAAAAAGGAAAGGTTTCCTAAATCAAAGTGGACCTCTCAATAGAGACTCACGATCATACAATGTATCTGATAAATCAATCATTTGATATTATCTTTTAATTCCGTTGATAATTATATTAAACCTATATCGAAACAAATACATTCGTGTAAAGTATTATACGTCTAATACTTTGTTAACGTTTTCAAGTTATAATATATACACATATACATATATAATCATGTCTGTTCATATAATGGTTCTTGAATCATTGGAATTTGGTCGAGGTTAAATGAATGTATGAACATAGTTTAAAATTCTTAAGATTCAACTTAACAAACTTTGCTTATCGTGTCGAAATAATATAAAGTTTAAAGTTTAAATTTGTTCCAAAATTCCCGGGTCATCACAACCCAAGTTGACCGGCGATTCACGAACGTTAAAACTTGTAAAAATGACATGACGATATATATATGGATATACATATGGTTAACATGAGATTATGATAAGTAAGTATCTCCATAAGTATATTAACAATGAGTTATATACATATAAACAAGACTACTAACTTAAGGATTTCGAAACGAGACATATATGTAACGATTATCGTTGTAACGATATTTAAATGTATATATATCATATTAAGATATATTAATATATCATAATATCATGATAATATAACAATTTAACATCTCATTAGATATAATAAACAATGGGTTAACAACATTAATTGAGATCGTTAACTTAAAGGTTTCAAAACAACACTTACATGTAACGACTAACGATGACTTAACGACTCAGTTAAAATGTATATACATGTAGTGTATTTAGATGTATTAAAATACTTTTGGAAGACTTCAAGACATATATCAAAACACTCATACTTAACGAAAATGGTTACAGTTACTTTCCCATTCTTTTCTTTCATCAAGAATTCTAGTCGTATTCTTACCCGTATTATACACAGCTTCAAAACGTACTTACTATGGGTATATACCAATAGGAACTAGCATGGGATTCCACTCTTGATTATGTCATGTATGACTAATCAATTTTAACTTCTACCATGAGCTAGTCAACTAACTAGAACTCCTTTTAACCCCACTCACCACTCACCAATTACCACTCATCATTCACTCCATTTCACTTCCAATTCTCTTTCTAATTCTCTCTCAACACACACACACTATTATGAACGTATTTTTACAGTAGTTAATCATCATCTTCATCAAAAATCACTTCAAGAATCAAGCTATAATCATTATAGGAAGAACACTTCAAGAACACTTCAAAAATCCCTTCAAGTTTACTAATTTACTTCCAAGCTTTCTAATCCATTCCAAGTAATCATCTAAGATCAAGAAACCTTTGTTATATACAGTAGGTTATCTTTCTTATTCAAGGTAATATTCATATTCAAACTTTGATTCAATTTCTATAACTATAAACTATCTTAATTCGAGTAAAAATCTTACTTGAACTTGTTTTTGTGTCATGATCCTACTTCAAGAACTTTCAAGCCATCCAAGATCCTTTGAAGCTAGATCATTTCTTGTCACTTCTAGTAGGTTTACCTACTAAACTTGAGGTAGTAATGATGTTCATAACATCATTCGATTCATATATATAAAACTATCTTATTCGAAGGTTTAAACTCGTAATCACTAGAACATAGTTTAGTTAATTCTAAACTTGTTCGCAAACAAAAGTTAATCCTTCTAACTTGACTTTTAAAATTAAATAACACATGTTCTATATCTATATGATATGCTAACTTAATGATTTAAAACCTGGAAACACGAAAAACACCGTAAAACCGGATTTACGCCGTCGTAGTAACACCGCGGGCTGTTTTGGGTTGGTTAATTAAAAACTATGATAAACTTTGATTTAAAAGTTGTTATTCTGAGAAAATGATTTTTATTATGAACATGAAACTATATCCAAAAATTATGGTTAAACTCAAAGTGGAAGTATGTTTTCTAAAATGGTCATCTTGACGTCGTTCTTTCGACTGAAATGACTACCTTTACAAAAACGACTTGTGACTTATTTTTCCAACTATAAACCTATACTTTTCTGTTTAGATTCATAAAATATAGTTCAATATGAAACCATAGCAATTTTATTCACTCAAAACGGATTTAAAATGAAGAAGTTATGGGTAAAACAAGATTGGATAATTTTTCTCATTTTAGCTACGTGAAAATTGGTAACAAATCTATTCCAACCATAACTTAATCAACTTGTATTGTATATTATGTAATCTTGAGATACCATAGACACGTATACAATGTTTCGACCTATCATGTCGACACATATATATATATATTTCGAAACAACCATAGACACTCTATATGTGAATGTTGGAGTTAGCTATACAGGGTTGAGGTTGATTCCAAAATATATATAGTTTGAGTTGTGATCAATACTGAGATACATATACACTGGGTCGTGGATTGATTCAAGATAATATTTATCGATTTATTTTTGTACATCTAACTGTGGACAACTAGTTGTAGGTTACTAACGAGGACAGCTGACTTAATAAACTTAAAACATCAAAATATATTAAAAGTGTTGTAAATATATTTTAAACATACTTTGATATATATGTATATATTGTTATAGGTTCGTGAATCAACTAGTGGCCAAGTCTTACTTCCCGACGAAGTAAAAATCTGTGAAAGTGAGTTATAGTCCCACTTTTAAAATCTAATATTTTTGGGATGAGAATACATGCAGGTTTTATAAATGATTTACAAAATAGACACAAGTACGTGAAACTACATTCTATGGTTGAATTATCGAAATCGAATATGCCCCTTTTTATTAAGTCTGGTAATCTAAGAATTAGGGAACAGACACCCTAATTGACGCGAATCCTAAAGATAGATCTATTGGGCCTAACAAACCCCATCCAAAGTACCGGATGCTTTAGTACTTCGAAATTTATATCATATCCGAAGGGTGTCCCGGAATGATGGGGATATTCTTATATATGCATCTTGTTAATGTCGGTTACCAGGTGTTCACCATATAAATGATTTTTATCTCTATGTATGGGATGTGTATTGAAATATGAAATCTTGTGGTCTATTGTTACGATTTGATATATATATGTTAAACCTATAACTCACCAACATTTTTGTTGACGTTTAAAGCATGTTTATTCTCAGGTGAATATTAAGAGCTTCCACTGTTGCATACTAAAATAAGGACAAGATTTGGAGTCCATGTTTGTATGATATTGTGTAAAAACTGCATTCAAGAAACTGATTTCGATGTAACATATTTGTATTGTAAACCATTATGTAATGGTCGTGTGTAAACAGGATATTTTAGATTATCATTATTTGATAATCTACGTAAAGCTTTTTAAACCTTTATTTATGAAATAAAGGTTATGGTTTGTTTTAAAAATGAATGCAGTCTTTGAAAAACGTCTCATATAGAGGTCAAAACCTCGCAACGAAATCAATTAATATGGAACGTTTTTAATCAATAAGAACGGGACATTTCATTAAAATCATCATCATCATCTATCATTATAATCATCTTCATCAATCCTTTAACATAATCATATTTATCACCATTTTGTGCACCTCATCATCATGTTTATCATCGTCATCACCAACACCACTATCCTAACACCTAATCGTTATCATCATCAATCGTATATCGATTTTTTTTATAACCCTAATCATCATCTTAATAGCATCTAACTAGCCACTCGATTTACTTATGATACATGTTATTTATTCGTCTCAAGATGATCTCGGCCCAAACTAGGAAACCAAACAACTAACTCGTTTTATTTTCCATTGTCTATTCAAAATTACTCTCTTCACAGTTATCATCTCAATCATCCTAAAATCATTCCATAATCAATACCTTCATCGTCATAATTAGTATCTATACATTTATCTTTATCACCACACCGTATCATCATTCGTTCGTAATTATAATTCATTTATCATTATCATAACCTCATAACCCCATCATCATTATTTACTCTGTTGGGTCTCAGCCTAGTAACATTAATAAGAACACGGCCCAAGTCTAATGAGCAGGCCCAGTTTCTTTAACAGCCCAATATGATCACACATCATAGTTTTCGGCCCATCTATACTAACCACGGCCCAAATAGCAATTAATTAAGTCCCCATATTTAATTATATCTCAGCCCAAGATGTTATGCGGTGGTCTAACAGTTTAAAAAAATCCCGTGACATATATGATTAATAGGGATTGTGGGGTTCACTGGAAGAATAAAATCAATAAACACATCCTTATCTTCTTGTACAGTTCATCATCCACTATCAACTTTCATTATCATTCAACATATATTTTTGTAGATTTGATAGAAATAGAAACGGAACAGCACTGCAGTAGCAGCTCGATTAAACCAGAAACAGAAGTATACAGCTACAGTTTTTGAGTGTGTGTGTGTAGGTCTGTTGAACGGAACAGTAACCGGTGAGTATACAGTAACAATTTCAGGTTTGGTGATGGTTTATGGTTTGTTTCAATGGTTGTGAGGTGTACAACAGAAAAGAAGGAAAAATGGATGTTGGTTCGAATAGGAATAGAAAACTGAAGTAATTACAAGTATGTTTTGTTAGTGTTCATGGTGATCACGAGAAAAAAATATATATATAGAGAGAGAGTAGAGAGAGAGTAAACTTAGTTCGATGAGGGTATTGGTAGTGGTTGCAGGTGTGGTGTTGGTTGGGTTCCTGGGTTATAATCGAAAATAATTGCGGCTGCAACCAATAAGTCGAATGATAATGATTTGGTGTGATAATTCTGTTCTTGAACCGAAAGCAACCCTAGTTGGACCATAGTTCAATTAGTAGTATTGAACAATAAAAGTTATGGTTTGGTTCCATTATAACCGAACAGAAAACCAAGAATTGTAGCAGTGATACACGAGTAACAGGATGTTTGATGGCTGTTGTTGGTGGAGAGCAAAAGAAAGATGATGAGGTGTTGGTTTTATGATATTCTATGGTTGTTGTGATTGAGGTGATGGTGGCTGTCTAATGAGAAGAAGAAGTTATAAGGTGATGGATGGTAGTCCATTGATTATAGAGGAAAGGAAGTAATAAGGAAAAAGAAAGAAAATTGTGGGTTGATCATGAATTGTATATGTTGCAGTGTGTATATGTACCTATATGCCTATATGCAATATGTATATATATAAATAATCCATATTTGATTGTAGTGGGGTTAGGTTAAATGATTCTTTGATCCAAAATGAAAACAACAAACGTAATTATAATTGATGACAAAATTTACTGTAGCAGAAGAAAATAAGGGTTGTGGGGTTTGTTGAGAATAATGGTGATGATTGAGATAGGAAACTGAAAGAAGAAATGTGTTTTGGATTTTGGTTATTATCCTATGCATTAAGTGATTGAAATCTAATACAGTGAAAGTTTATAATATGAATTGATCGATTTTGAAAATGAAAAATGAATGAGTGAACTGTGAAAATAAATATATCACTTGAAATGTTTTATTGGGCTACAATGATTGGATTATGTGTCATGAATATAAATCACTGATTGTTTTTATCTATCTTCTTCCATATTAATAAATAAGGATTTGATATAACATTAAAATGATAGGGTAGTCGAACAAGTTGTGTGATCTTTTATGACAACTTTTGTATAACAAGTTGTGTACTCATTTCATATAACAATAACAATTACATATTAAATAACATATTCCCAATAACTCTTATTATATTTTATTTTATTTTAAATTACAATTCAAATTATTATTATATATATATGTATATATATGCATCTATTTACAAATAGTTATTCGTGAATCGTCGGGAATGGTCGAAGGTCAATTAAATATATGAAACAGTTCGAAAGTTTTGAGATTCAACCTAACAGACTTTGCTTATTGTGTCAAAATTATTAAATCGTATCGAAGTTTGATTTAAAATTAGTCAAAATTTTCTGGGTCGTGACAGTACCTACCCGTTAAAGAAATTTCGTCCCGAAATTTGAGTGAGGTCGTCATGGCTAACAATAAAAATATTTTCATGACGATTATGTGTTGATAAAATAGAATTTTATTACCGTTGCGTAATATAGATAAGATAATTCGATCATGCAAAGAGTATGAATGAAGCTATCATAAAAAAGTGAAATTTGAAATCAAAGATTCGTCTTAACTTTTGATGTAGTCACGGTTGATTTCCGAAATTCAAGGAATTTAAGGAAATCTTCTAATCAGAAAGAAAATGTAATAGCACGATTTATTAGAAATTTGTTGGAATTACGGAAGAACAGAAATATCAAAGGAAATATTTCCTTGATATGCTTAGAGCTTAAATAGAATGAAAGAGTCGTGTAACATGGCACATGATGAGGAAAAGGTCTGTGAATCATCCTCACGTTCCATTAGAAATTCAGCGTGACTTACTGTAATATAATCACGTTGGCCAAGCGTCATTATATTATACTAACCCATGCATCAGTTTCCAACACTACTTCAAAATCATTCATATTTTAGATTCGAAGGTTTGCAGAATATAGAAATTAATATTTTCTCATATGATGTATCACTGATAGCTCAAAGAGATAAATGATTTCAGATAAGATTAGTTATGAAAATATATTCATTAATATCGAGGATATTTATAATGAAAGATACGATAATATCTTTGAATATCTAAGATCAGAGGATGATGGAGACTATTGTCCGCAAGGGTTTAGAGTAAGGAACAAGATATTCGCTAAAGACTACAGCAGGCATTGAATTATTTGAATTCTTTGAAGTCAAACTTATTCTGTGTGATTTGTCCACGGCTTCCTTCATAGTTTCGCATAATCTTATATAATATATGCCATGAAAGTAGTTACTAACTACTAAATTATAACACGTTATCAGCACGAAGTGCTCCGTATAATCAAGGTTTATCTAAGCAAGCACAAGTCACTAATCAATGTAAGAAATTCTTTAACGATATCTTCTATTATTTATTAGTAAGGTAAATATTATTATCATCATAAGTAAAATTATATTTCTGTAATCTAACTTTTATTAACTTCACTAACATTTATATTTATGTTATTTAAGTTATATATGGTCGGTTATACCGCCTGAATTATATTTCTGTAATCTAACTTTTATTAACTTCACTAACATTTATATTTATGTTATTTAAGTTATATATGGTCAGTTATACCGCCTGAATTATATTTCTGTAATCTAACTTTTATTAACTTTACTAACATTTATATTTATGTTATTTAAGTTATATATGGTCGGTTATACCGCCTGAATTATATTTCTGTAATCTAACTCTTATTAACTTCACTAACATTTATATTTATGTTATCTAACATTTATGATTACTTATGCATAATCATTATTTATTTCATGCATACTAATGTTTATTCTTAAATTTATTATTTATGCATAATATGTTTATTCTCTTAATCTTCGTATTTATACTAAACGTATTTATACTAAACGTATTTATAGTAATCGTATTTATACTAATAAAAGTCTTTTATTAAAATTATTATTAATACAACGAGTACATTGTAGTGACCCGAACTTTTCCATGTTTTTATATATTAATTGAGATTGATATTTACATGATTAAATGTTTCCAACATGTTAAGCAATCAAACTTGTTAAGACTTGATTAATTGAAATATGTTTCATATAGCCAATTGACCACCCAAGTTGACCGGTGATTCACGAATGTTAAAACTTGTAAAAACTATACGATGACATATATATGGTTATATATATAGTTAACATGTTTTTATTATAAGTATGTATCTCATTAGGTATTTTAACAATGAGTTATATACATAAAAATGAGACTATTAATTTAAGAAACTCGAAAACGATATATATAACGATTATCGTTATAACAACGTCTTACTAGGTACATATGAATCATATTAAGATATTGATACACTTGGTTAATTATGTTAAATGATAAGTAAATATATTATTAAGTGTATTAACAATGAAATACATATGTAAAAATAAGACTACTAACTTAATGATTTCGAAACGAGACATATATGTAACGATTATCGTTGTAACGACATTTAACTGTATATACATCATACTAAGATATATTATATATCATAATATCATGATAATATAACAATTTAACATCTCATTTGTTATAATAAACAATGGGTTAACAACATTCAACAAGATCGTTAACCTAAAGGTTTCAAAACAACATTTACATGTAACGACTAACGATGACTTAACGACTCAGTTAAAATGTATATACATGTAGTGTTTTAATATGTATTCATACACTTTTGAAAGACTTCAAGACACTTATCAAACTACTTCTACTTAACAAAAATGCTTACAATTACATCCTCGTTCAGTTTCATCAACAATTCTACTCGTATGCACCCGTATTCGTACTCGTACAATACACAGCTTTTAGATGTATGTACTATTGGTATATACACTTCAATGATCAGCTCTTAGCAGCCCATGTGAGTCACCTAACACATGTGGGAACCATCATTTGGCAACTAGCATGAAATATCTCATAAAATTACTAAAATATGAGTAATCATTCATGACTTATTTACATGAAAACAAAATTACATATCCTTTATATCTAATCCATACACCAACGACCAAAAACACCTACAAACACTTTCATTCTTCAATTTTCTTCATCTTATTGATCTCTCTCAAGTTCTATCTTCAAGTTCTAAGTGTTCTTCATATATTCTACAAGTTCTAGTTACATAAAAGCAAGAATACTTTCAAGTTTGCTAGCTCACTTCCAATCTTGTAAGGTGATCATCCAACCTCAAGAAATCTTTGTTTCTTACAGTAGGTTATCATTCTAATACAAGGTAATAATCATATTCAAACTTTGGTTCAATTTCTATAACTATAACAATCTTATTTCAAGTGATGATCTTACTTGAACTTGTTTTCGTGTCATGATTCTGCTTCAAGAACTTCGAGCCATCCAAGGATCCGTTGAAGCTAGATCCATTTTTCTCTTTTCCAGTAGGTTTATCCAAGGAACTTAAGGTAGTAATGATGTTCATAACATCATTCGATTCATACATATAAAGCTATCTTATTCGAAGTTTTAAACTTGTAATCACTAGAACATAGTTTAGTTAATTCTAAACTTGTTCGCAAACAAAAGTTAATCCTTCTAACTTGACTTTTAAAATCAACTAAACACATGTTCTATATCTATATGATATGCTAACTTAATGATTTAAAACCTGGAAACACGAAAAACACCGTAAAACCGGATTTACGCCGTCGTAGTAACACCGCGGGCTGTTTTGGGTTAGTTAATTAAAAACTATGATAAACTTTGATTTAAAAGTTGATATTCTGAGAAAATGATTTTTAATATGAACATGAAACTATATCCAAAAATTATGGTTAAACTCAAAGTGGAAGTATGTTTTCTAAAATGGTCATCTAGACGTCGTTCTTTCGACTGAAATGACTACCTTTACAAAAACGACTTGTAACTTATTTTTCTGACTATAAACCTATACTTTTTCTGTTTAGATTCATAAAATAGAGTTCAATATGAAACCATAGCAATTTGATTCACTCAAAACGGATTTAAAATGAAGAAGTTATGGGTAAAACAAGATTGAATAATTTTTCTCATTTTAGCTACGTGAAAATTGGTAACAAATCTATTCCAACCATAACTTAATTAACTTGTATTGTATATTATGTAATCTTGAGATACCATAGACACGTATACAATGTTTCGACCTATCATGTCGACACATCTATATATATTTCGGAACAACCATAGACACTCTATATGTGAATGTTGGAGTTAGCTATACAGGGTTGAGGTTGATTCCAAAATATATATAGTTTGAGTTGTGATCAATACTGAGATACGTATACACTGGGTCGTGGATTGATTCAAGATAATATTTATCGATTTATTTCTGTACATCTAACTGTGGACAACTAGTTGTAGATTACTAACGAGGACAGCTGACTTAATAAACTTAAAACATCAAAATATATTAAAAGTGTTGTAAATATATTTTGAACATACTTTGATATATATGTATATATTGTTATAGGTTCGTGAATCAACCAGTGGCCAAGTCTTACTTCCCGACGAAGTAAAAATCTGTGAAAGTGAGTTATAGTCCCACTTTTAAAATTTAATATTTTTGGGATGAGAATACATGCAGGTTTTATAAATGATTTACAAAATAGACACAAGTACGTGAAACTACATTCAATGGTTGAATTATCGAAATCGAATATGCCCCTTTTTATTAAGTCTGGTAATCTAAGAATTAGGGAACAGACACCCTAATTGACGCGAATCCTAAAGATAGATCTATTGGGCCTAACAAACCCCATCCAAAATACCGGATGCTTTAGTACTTCGAAATTTATATCATATCCGAAGGGTGTCCCGGAATGATGGGGATATTCTTAAATATGCATCTTGTTAATGTCGGTTACCAGGTGTTCACCATATGAATAATTTTTATCTCTATGTATGGGATGTGTATTGAAATATGAAATCTTGTGGTCTATTATTATGATTTGATATATATAGGTTAAACCTATAACTCACCAATATTTTTGTTGACGTTTTAAGCATGTTTATTCTCAGGTGATTATTAAGAGCTTCCGCTGTCGCATACTTAAATAAGGACGAGATTTGGAGTCCATGCTTGTATGATATTGTGTAAAAACTGCATTCAAGAAACTTATTTTGTTGTAACATATTTGTATTGTAAACCATTATGTAATGGTCGTGTGTAAACAGGATATTTTAGATTATCATTATTTGATAATCTACGTAAAGCTTTTTAAAACCTTTATCTATGAAATAAAGGTTATGGTTTGTTTTAAAAATGAATGCAGTCTTTGAAAAACGTCTCATATAGAGGTCAAAACCTCGCAACGAAATCAATTAATATGGAACGTTTTTAATCAATAAGAACGGGACATTTCAGTTGGTATCCGAGCGTTGGTCTTAGAGAACCAGAATTTTGCATTAGTGTGTCTTATCGAGTTTGTTAGGATGCATTAGTGAGTCTGGACTTCGACCATGTTTACTTGAAAAATGATTGCTTAACAAATTTTGTTGAAACTATATATTTTTAACATGTGAATATTATGTGATATATTAATCTCTTAACGCGTTTGATATTATGTGATAGATGTCTACCTCTAGAACAAGTCCCATTGACTCACCTAATAATAATGAAGAGTCAAATGTAAATTGGAATGATTCGTGGACTGATTCACAAGTTCCCGAAGAGGAACCGGAAGAAGAGTCGGAACCTTAAGAATAATCGGAACCGGAAGAAGAAATAGAACCGGTGGGGGAAATAATAAAACGGTTAAGTAAAAGAGAATCCTCAACCAACCGACCAAGGTTAATTATGGTCAATGGTGTTTCCGCCAAGGAAGCAAAATATTGGGAGGATTACCAATTCTCCGATGAATCGGATTCCGACGAGAATTCCGATGATGTTATAGAAATTACCCCAACTGAATTTAAAAAGGCAAAAGAAAATAATAAGGGAAAGGGCATAAAAATAGAGAAATCTAATTCCAACCCCGATGAACTTTATATGTATCGTCAACCCCCGAAGTCCTTAAGTTGTAACAATGACCCGGGAACCTCTAAACCACCAGGTTTTTCTAAACCAATGTGGACAACGACGGCTCGTATTAGGGGAACATCATATATCCCTAGAAACTTGGCAAAACGAACCAAAACCGAAGAAGAAGAAACGAGCGAGTCTGAATAAGATAGTTGTATTCGTGTGGTGTAATATATGTAATATAGTGTGCTTATGCTTTATGATATATGTAAAAATTGCTTGTATTAATAAGTATTTTTTTTATGAATCTAACTCTTGTCTATTTTACAGTTTAAAAACACAAAATGGATAGACAACCCAATATTTTAAGAGACCTACCCGGAGACATGATTGATGAAATCTTGTCTAGAGTCGGTCAAAATTCTTCGGCATAACTATTTAAGGCGAGATCAGTTTGTAAGACATTCGAAGAACGTTCCAAGAATGTCTTGGTTTATAAGAGACTTTCGTTTGAAAGATGGGGGATATCACATTGGGAAACCCATAAGTTACGATGTGTTTACTTTGACGCATATATTGCAGGGAACCCAAATGCTATTTTACGCAACGGGTTAAGAAATTATTTTGACTCAATATATCCGAATATTGGACTTCGTGATTTAGAAAAAGCAGCTAACATGCAACATAAAGAAGCATGTTATGCTTACGGATTAGTAATGTTCGCTTCTCACCAAAGTGAGAACAAGAACATCGGGCTACAACTATTAAACAAAACGTTTCCACAAGTGACGGAGTCGGTAATTGGGGTAAGAAATGAGGTTTTTAGATTGTTACGAGACTGTTGGACATTACGTAACCCTCGTCCCTTTGATGACGTTACAACACGTTGTCTTATCAACGGCTATAACGGTTATGTTCCACAAGACCAAGGATGGGAAGTAGTCCTAGTAAAACCAGAATGCATGACTTGTTTCTGGACGTATGAATTACGTGTCTTTATTGCCTTTGCTGAACGACTTGTGTACTAGCTAGAATTATCTTCACAACTCTCTTGTATCAAAGTTATTGTGTGCTATATTTCATGCTTTATGTAAAATAAGCGGTATTGTAAGTTTGTAAAATATTGTATAAAAGTTTGAACGCGAAATATTATTACAATCAGTTTTTCATATAGAATTGTAGTAGTTGAATTGTATATTAGCTACTAAGTATGAACTTAACGGGTAGGTACTACCCGAATTTAAACTTATAAAACGCTAATATGAAGAAAAAGCTTTTATAAATGAGTTCATATTATGCTACGAAATACTATTAACTACTCTTAATATTCTGTATGATTAACTTGTTCCATTTGACTATTTTGAAGGAAATGGCACCGACTACTCGACACACCGTGAATATGAATGAAGAGGAATTCCGTACTTTTCTAGCTTCAAACATAGCCGCAGTACAGGCTGCGCTACATACCAACAATAACCTTGGATCTAGCAGTACAGGAAATCGTGTAGGATGCACCTACAAAGAATTCACTGCCTGCAAACCTTTGGAATTTGATGGAACCGAAGGACCAATCGAATTGAAACGGTGGACCGAGAAGGTCGAATCGGTGTTTGCCATAAGTAAGTGTACTGAAGAGGACAAAGTGAAGTACGCTACGCATACCTTCACAGGTTCTGCGTTAACATGGTGGAATACCTATCTAGAGCAAGTGGGACAAGACGATGCGTACGCACTACCGTGGTCAGCATTCAAGCACTTGATGAACGAGAAGTACCGTCCCAGAACCGAGGTCAATAAGCTCAAGACAGAACTTAGAAGGTTACGAACCCAAGGATTTGATATTACCACGTACGAAAGACGATTCACAGAATTGTGCCTATTGTGTCCGGGAGCGTTCGAAGATGAGGAAGAGAAGATCGACGCGTTTGTGAAAGGATTACCGAAAAGAATCCAAGAAGATATAAGTTCACACGAGCCCGCCTCCATACAACAGGCATGTAGAATGGCTCACAAACTAGTGAACCAGATTGAAGAAAGAATTAAAGAACAGACTGCTGAAGAAGCCAATGTGAAGCAAATCAAAAGAAAGTGGGAGGAAAACGGTGATAAGAATCACCAATACAACAACAACAATAATCGCAACAATTATCCCAACACTCGCAACATCAATCGCAACTATAACAAACGGCCCAACAACAACAACAACAACAACAACAACAACAGCAACTACAACAATCATCCCAACAACAATAATAACCGCAACAACAACAACAATCAGAAGCAGCTATGCCAAAGGTGTGAAAAGTATCACTCGGGGTTCTGCACCAAATTTTGCAACAAGTGTAAAAGAAATGGTCATAGCGCGGCGAAGTGTGAGGTCTACGGACCAGGGGTTAATAGAACGAAAGGAACAAATGGTGTCAGAACGAGTAATGGCGGAGCAAGTAGTGTCGGAGCAAGTTATGCCAATGTAGTTTGTTATAAATGTGGAAAACCGGGCCACATTATTAGAAATTGCCCGAACCAGGAGAACACGAATGGACAAGGCCGCGGAAGAGTTTTCAATATTAATGTGGCAGAGGCACAGGAAGACCCAGAGCTTGTTACGTGTACGTTTCTTATTAACAATAAATCTGCTTACGTTTTATTTGATTCGGGTGCGGATAGAAGCTATATGAGTAGAGATTTTTGTGCTAAATTAAGTTGTCCATTGACGCCTTTGGACAGTAAATTTTTACTCGAATTAGCAAATGGTAAATTAATTTCAGCAGATAATATATGTCGGAATCGAGAAATTAAACTGGTTAGTGAAACATTTAAGATTGACTTGATACCAGTAGAGTTAGGGATTTTTGATGTGATAATCGGTATGGACTGGTTGAAAGAAGTGAAAGCATAGATTGTTTGTTACAAAAATGCAATTCGCATTATACGAGAAAAAGGAAAACCCTTAATGGTGTACGGAGAAAAGGGCAACATGAAGCTACATCTTATTAGTAATTTGAAGGCACAAAATCTAATAAGAAAAGGTTGCTATGCTGTTCTAGCACACGTCGAGAAAGTAAAAACTGAAGAAAAGAGCATCAATGATGTTCCCGTCGCAAAAGAATTTCCCGATGTATTTCCGAAAGAATTACCGGGATTACCCCCACATCGATCCGTTGAATTTCAAATAGATCTTGTACCAGGCACTGCACCAATAGCTCGTGCTCCTTACAGACTCGCACCCAGTGAGATGAAAGAACTGCAAAGCCAATTACAAGAACTTTTAGAGCGTGGTTTCATTCGACCAAGTACATCACCGTGGGGAGCTCCTGTTTTGTTTGTCAAGAAGAAAGATGGTACATTCAGGTTGTGTATCGACTACCGAGAGTTGAACAAACTTACCATCAAGAACCGCTACCCACTACCGAGAATCGACGACTTATTTGATCAACTACAAGGCTCGTCTGTTTATTCAAAGATTGACTTACGTTCCGGGTATCATCAAATGCGGGTGAAAGAAGATGATATTCCAAAGACTGCTTTCAGAACACGTTACGGTCATTACGAGTTTATGGTCATGCCGTTTGGTTTAACTAATGCACCAGCTGTGTTCATGGACCTTATGAACCGAGTGTGTGGACCATACCTTAACATGTTTGTCATTGTTTTCATTGATGACATACTTATTTACTCAAAGAATGACCAAGAACACGGTGAACATTTGAGAAAGGTGTTAGAAGTATTGAGGAAGGAAGAATTGTAAGCTAAGTTTTCAAAGTGTGCATTTTGGTTGGAAGAAGTTCAATTCCTCGGTCACCTAGTGAACAAAGAAGGTATTAAAGTGGATCCAGCAAAGATAGAAACTGTTGAAAAGTGGGAAACCACGAAAACTCCGAAACACATACGCCAGTTTTTAGGACTAGCTGGTTACTACAGAAGGTTCATCCAAGACTTTTCCAAAATAGCAAAACCCTTGACTGCATTAACGCATAAAGGGAAGAAATTTGAATGGAAGGATGAACAAGAGAAAGCGTTTCAGTTATTGAAGAAAAAGCTAACTACGGCACCTATATTGTCATTGCCTGAAGGGAATGATGATTTTGTGATTTATTGTGACGCATCAAAGCAAGGTCTCGGTTGTGTATTAATGCAACGAATGAAGGTGATTGCTTATGCGTCTAGACAATTGAAGATTCACGAGCAAAATTATACGACGCATGATTTGGAATTAGGCGCAGTTGTTTTTGCATTAAAGACTTGGAGGCACTACTTATATGGGGTCAAAAGTATTATATATACCGACCACAAAAGTCTTCAACACATATTTAATCAGAAACAACTGAATATGAGGCAGCGTAGGTGGATTGAATTGTTGAATGATTACGACTTTGAGATTCGTAACCACCCGGGGAAGGCAAATGTGGTAGCCAATGCCTTGAGCAGGAAGCACAGAGAACCCATTCGAGTAAAATCTATGAATATAATGATTCATAATAACCTTACTACTCAAATAAAGGAGGCACAACAAGGAGTTTTAAAAGAGGGAAATTTAAAGGATGAAATACCCAAAGGATCGGGGAAGCATCTTAATATTCGGGAAGACGGAACCCGGTATAGGGCTGAAAGGATTTGGGTACCAAAATTTGGAGATATGAGAGAAATGGTACTTAGAGAAGCTCATAAAACCAGATACTCAATACATCCTGGAACGGGGAAGATGTACAAGGATCTCAAGAAACATTTTTGGTGGCCGGGTATGAAAGCCGATGTTGCTAAATACGTAGGAGAATGTTTGACGTGTTCTAAGGTCAAAGCTGAGCATCAGAAACCATCAGGTCTACTTCAACAACCCGAAATCCCGGAATAGAAATGAGAAAACATTACCATGGATTTCATCACTAAATTGCCAAGGACTGCAAGTGGTTTTGATACTATTTGGGTAATAGTTGATCGTCTCACCAAATCAGCACACTTCCTGCCAATAAGAGAAGATGACAAGATGGATAAGTTAGCACGACTGTATTTGAAGGAAGTCGTCTCCAGACATGGAATACCAATCTCTATTATCTCTGATAGGGATGGCAGATTTATTTCAAGATTCTGACAGGCATTACAGCAAGCATTAGGAACTCGTCTAGACATGAGTACTGCCTATCATCCACAAACTGATGGGTAGAGTGAAAGGACGATACAAATGCTTGAAGACATGCTACGAGCATGTGTTATTGATTTCGGAAACAGTTGGGATCGACATCTACCGTTAGCAGAATTTTCCTACAACAACAGCTACCATTCAAGAATTGAGATGGCGCCGTTTGAAGCACTTTATGGTAGAAAGTGCAGGTCTCCGATTTGTTGGAGTGAAGTGGGGGATAGACAGATTACGGGTCCGGAGATTATACAAGAAACTACCGATAAGATCATCCAAATTCAACAACGGTTGAAAACCGCCCAAAGTCGACAAAAGAGCTACGCTGACATTAAAAGAAAAGATATAGAATTTGAAAATGGAGAGATGGTCATGCTTAAAGTTGCACCTTGGAAAGACGTTGTTCGATTTGGTAAACGAGGTAAATTAAATCCAAGGTATATTGGACCATTCAAGATTATTGATCGTGTCGGACCAGTAGCTTACCGACTTGAGTTACCTCAACAACTCGCGGCTGTACATAACACTTTTCACGTCTCAAATTTGAAGAAATGTTTTGCTAAAGAAGATCTCACTATTCCGTTAGATGAAATCCAAATCAACGAAAAACTTCAATTCATCGAAGAACCCGTCGAAATAATGGATCGTGAGGTTAAAAGACTTAAGCAAAACAAGATACCAATTGTTAAGGTTCGATGGAATGCTCGTAGAGGACCCGAGTTCACCTGGGAGTGTGAAGATCAGATGAAGAAGAAATATCCGCATCTATTTCCAGAAGATTCGTCAACACCTTCAACAGCTTAAAATTTCGGGACGAAATTTATTTAACGGGTAGGTACTGTAGTGACCCGAACTTTTCCATGTTTATATATATTAATTGAGATTGATATTTACATGATTAAATGTTTCCAACATGTTAAGCAATCAAACTTGTTAAGACTTGATTAATTGAAATATGTTTCATATAGACAATTGACCACCCAAGTTGACCGGTGATTCACGAATGTTAAAACTTGTAAAAACTATACGATGACATATATATGGTTATATATATAGTTAACATGTTTTTATTATAAGTATGTATCTCATTAGGTATTTTAACAATGAGTTATATACATAAAAATGAGACTATTAATTTAAGAAACTCGAAAACGATATATATAACGATTATCGTTATAACAACGTCTTACTAGGTACATATGAATCATATTAAGATATTGATACACTTGGTTAATTATGTTAAATGATAAGTAAATATATTATTAAGTGTATTAACAATGAAATACATATGTAAAAATAAGACTACTAACTTAATGATTTCGAAACGAGACATATATGTAACGATTATCGTTGTAACGACATTTAACTGTATATACATCATACTAAGATATATTATATATCATAATATCATGATAATATAACAATTTAACATCTCATTTGTTATAATAAACAATGGGTTAACAACATTCAACAAGATCGTTAACCTAAAGGTTTCAAAACAACATTTACATGTAACGACTAACGATGACTTAACGACTCAGTTAAAATGTATATACATGTAGTGTTTTAATATGTATTCATACACTTTTGAAAGACTTCAAGACACTTATCAAACTACTTCTACTTAACAAAAATGCTTACAATTACATCCTCGTTCAGTTTCATCAACAATTCTACTTGTATGCACCTGTATTCGTACTCGTACAATACACAGCTTTTAGATGTATGTACTATTGGTATATACACTTCAATGATCAGCTCTTAGCAGCCCATGTGAGTCACCTAACACATGTGGGAACCATCATTTGGCAACTAGCATGAAATATCTCATAAAATTACAAAAATATGAGTAATCATTCATGACTTATTTACATGAAAACAAAATTACATATCCTCTATATCTAATCCATACACCAACGACCAAAAACACCTACAAACACTTTCATTCTTCAATTTTCTTCATCTAATTGATCTTTCTCAAGTTCTATCTTCAAGTTCTAAGTGTTCTTCATATATTCTACAAGTTCTAGTTACATAAAAGCAAGAATACTTTCAAGTTTGCTAGCTCACTTCCAATCTTGTAAGGTGATCATCCAACCTCAAGAAATATTTGTTTCTTACAGTAGGCTATCATTCTAATACAAGGTAATAATCATATTCAAACTTTGGTTCAATTTCTATAACTATAACAATCTTATTTCAAGTGATGATCTTACTTGAACTTGTTTTCGTGTCATGATTCTGCTTCAAGAACTTCGAGCCATCCAAGGATCCGTTGAAGCTAGATCCATTTTTCTCTTTTCCAGTAGGTTTATCCAAGGAACTTAAGGTAGTAATGATGTTCATAACATCATTCGATTCATACATATAAAGCTATCTTATTCGAAGTTTTAAACTTGTAATCACTAGAACATAGTTTAGTTAATTCTAAACTTGTTCGCAAACAAAAGTTAATCCTTCTAACTTGACTTTTAAAATCAACTAAACACATGTTCTATATCTATATGATATGCTAACTTAATGATTTAAAACCTGGAAACATGAAAAACACCGTAAAACCGGATTTACGCCGTCGTAGTAACACCGCGGGCTGTTTTGGGTTAGTTAATTAAAAACTATGATAAACTTTGATTTAAAAGTTGTTATTCTGAAAAAATGATTTTTATTATGAACATGAAACTATATCCAAAAATTATGGTTAAACTCAAAGTGGAAGTATGTTTTCTAAAATGGTCATCTAGACGTCGTTCTTTCGACTGAAATGACTACCTTTACAAAAACGACTTGTAACTTATTTTTCCGATTATAAACCTATACTTTTTCTGTTTAGATTCATAAAATAGAGTTCAATATGAAACCATAGCAATTTGATTCACTCAAAACGGATTTAAAATGAAGAAGTTATGGGTAAAACAAGATTGGATAATTTTTCTCATTTTAGCTACGTGAAAATTGGTAACAAATCTATTCCAACCATAACTTAATCAACTTGTATTGTATATTATGTAATCTTGAGATACCATAGACACGTATACAATGTTTCGACCTATCATGTTGACACATCTATATATATTTCGGAACAACCATAGACACCCTATATGTGAATGTTGGAGTTAGCTATACAGTTAGCTATATTTCGGAACAACCATAGACACCCTATATGTACGTGAAACTACATTCAATGGTTGAATTATCGAAATCGAATATGCCCCTTTTTATTAAGTCTGGTAATCTAAGAATTAGGGAACAGACACCCTAATTGACGCGAATCCTAAAGATAGATCTATTGGGCCTAACAAACCCCATCCAAAGTACCGGATGCTTTAGTACTTCGAAATTTATATCATATCCGAAGGGTGTCCCGGAATGATGGGGATATTCTTAAATATGCATCTTGTTAATGTCGGTTACCAGGTGTTCACCATATGAATAATTTTTATCTCTATGTATGGGATGTGTATTGAAATATGAAATCTTGTGGTCTATTATTATGATTTGATATATATAGGTTAAACCTATAACTCACCAACATTTTTGTTGACGTTTTAAGCATGTTTATTCTCAGGTGATTATTAAGAGCTTCCGCTGTCGCATACTTAAATAAGGACGAGATTTGGAGTCCATGCTTGTATGATATTGTGTAAAAACTGCATTCAAGAAACTTATTTTGTTGTAACATATTTGTATTGTAAATCATTATGTAATGGTCGTGTGTAAACAGGATATTTTAGATTATCATTATTTGATAATCTACGTAAAGCTTTTTAAAACCTTTATCTATGAAATAAAGGTTATGGTTTGTTTTAAAAATGAATGCAGTCTTTGAAAAACGTCTCATATAGAGGTCAAAACCTCGCAACGAAATCAATTAATATGGAACGTTTTTAATCAATAAGAACGGGACATTTCATACATAACAGTCGTTAACGTCAACTAACGACGTTACAACGGACATATATACATAATGGTTGTTAACGTCAACTGACGACGTTACAACGACTATATTTTTCAAATATAAAATAAACATCTCCGTTTTCACATTTTCACAAATCAATATTCATTTTCTCAGATTACCACTCTCAAAAAGTTTTTTTTGTAAAGATGATTCACACAAGGATGATTTTTCCTATTGTATTAGTCTTACTAACTATCATCATTGTTGCTAATATACCACCGGGTGAATCTATATTCTATCCTGCCCTTGTGATTTTATCATTTGTAATCATTCTTGTTTGCTACTTATGAATTTAAAATGATTCTAATTTCATTTTATTATTTGTCTATGAATATAAGTTGATTATGATTATGATTTATGTTGTTCATCTTTTTGATAATAGAAAATGTCGAATTTGAAAAGGCTTAAATTTGCTCCTTTAGAATCAAGTGGGAACAACTACGTAACATGGGTTATGAATGTAGAAAAACATCTCGAATCAATCGGTATTTTAGAAACCCTGAATGAAAATAACAATTGTTCCGAACAAGAGAAAGCAATAGCAAATATTTTTCTTAGCAAACATATTGACGAGTCCTTAGAATCTACATATTATATGATCGAAGATCCAAGTGTATTATGGAAAATACTCAAAGATAGATACGATATTAATTATCAAGAAATAACGGTGATCCATGAAAGAATAAAATTGAAGATGTTAGTAGACGCTCTTATAAGAATCCCGGAGATTCTTATTAATGATCTGGTAACGTGGATCATCAGTCTAGTATTTCTTGAATACATGAACATCTTTTTAGCTCTACAAATAAGTCCCAAAAGAAAAAAAAACGAGAGTGAATCTATTGAAAAATCTTGATTAAATAAACCCTGAGCTACCTTGAGACTTGAATGGTTTGAATTTTCTAAGATGCCTAGCTTGTTATGTATCACTCATAAATAAATGGTTTTAAACCATAACGCATATGTTTTATTAAGTGTTATCTTTTATGTATTTCAGATTGTAACTTGTTTGCAGGTAATATAATTTGATTATCTTGCTGAAATATAACTCATTATTTGCTTATCTTATTTGAAGTTTTAGTATGAATCCTGCCGAAATACAACATCAATTAAATGGTAAAGACCTATGTATTGCAGATAGTGGTAACATACACACTATGATCAAATCTAAGAAATATTTCATTGATTTAAATCAAATGAAGGAATTATAAATACTATATCAGGTCTTGCAAATTTGATATAAGGAACGGAAAAGGCAAAAATTCATATTACCAAATGGTACGAATTTTCTGATAAACAATGCCTTGTTTTCTCCCAAATCAAAGAGAAATTTGTTAAGTTTATCTGATATATATCATAATGGATATGATTATCAGTCAATGATAACCAGAAATGAGAAATATCTATGTAGCACCGAAAAGCGCATATGATGAAAAGCGCATCGCATATGATTAAAAGCGCATATGATGAAAAGCGCATTGCATATGATTAAAAGTGCATATGATAAAAAGCGCATATGATGAAAAGTGCAGCGCATATGATTAAAAGCGCATATGATGAAAAGTGCATATGATGAAAAGCACAACGCATATGATTAAAAGCGCATATGGTGAAAAGTGCATATGATGAAAAGCACATATGGTGATTAATGAAAAAGCACATATGGTGATTAATGAAAAGCACATATGGTGATTAATGAAAAGAATATTGAGAAAGAATCATCAATGTTTCTTGAAATAATTCAAGGTTATATATATGGACCAATTCATCCACCATGTGGACCATTTTGATATTTCATGGTTCTAATAAACGCATCTAGCGGATGGTCCCATGTTTGTGTGTTATCAAGCCGTAATATGGCATTTGCAAAGTTTCTTGCACAAATTATTAAATTGAGAACACATTATTCTGATTACACCATTAAAAGGATGAGACTTGATAATGCTGGTGAGTTAACATCTCAAGCATTTAATGATTATTATATGTCTACAGGGATTGTTGTTGAACATCCAGTTGCTCATGTGCATACACAAAATTGTTTTAGCTGAATCAATAGATAAATGCTTACAGCTAATAACTAGACAATTGGAAATGAGTACAAAACTCTCATTATTTATATGGGAACATGTAAATTTACATGATGCGACATTAGTTCGCATTAAACCAAGTGCAAGTCATAAATATTCTCCATTACCAACTTAATTTTGGTCGAGAGCCAAATATTTTCCATCTTAGAACATTTGATTGTGCAGTGTATTTTTAATTGCACCACCACAACAATGGTTCCTCAAAGAAGGATGGGAACAAATGTTGGATATGAAACATCTTCAATCATAAGATATATTGAACCCATGACGGGTGATGTTTTTACAGCACATTTTGCTGATTGTCACTTTAATGAAACATTGTTCCCTAGATTATGGGGAGAAATAAAAAATAAAGAAAATGATGTTTCATGGGGTTAACCTCAATTAATGTATCTTGATCCTCACACAAAAGAATGCGAGACCTAAGTTAAAATAAATAAATAAATAAATAATGCATATGCAAGAACTTGCGAATAAATTTTCTGATGCATTTACAGATACAAAAAGAGTGACTAAATCATATATACCAGCAGCAAATGCTCCAGCTCGAATTGAAATTCCAAAAGTTGGCAATAATGTCACTCTTGAGTCTTTGCCACGCCAGAAACGTGGAGACCAATTGGTTCAAAAGATAAAAATCCTCGAAAAAGAAAATCAGCTGATAATGAGGTAAAAGAAAGTGTTCAAGAAGAACCGCAAATCAATACTCCTTCTGCAGAGGAGATTGATGATGTCAATACGAAATTTTCAATCAATTATACACATTCAAAAATATTATGGAATCGAAATGAAATGAAAAATATTGATGAGAAATTTTCATATAATGTTGCATATGACATCATGAATGATGATGATGATGATGATTCAGAACCAAAATCTGTCATGGAATGTCAAAATAGACATGATTGAGATCATTGGAAAGGAGCAATACGAGCTGAATTTGAATCGCTCAATAAAAGAAAAGTTTTCGGATCTATCATTCTCATACCTAAATATGTGAAACCTGTAGGATATAGATGGGTTTTTGTGCGGAAAAGAAATGAGAAAAATGATGTTACAAGATATAAAGCTAGACTTGTAGCTCAAGTTTTTCTCAAAAACCAGGAATTGATTATGAGGAAAATTATTCTCCTGTTATGGATGCAATTACTCTTAGATACTTAATCAGCCTGGCAGTTTCTAAAAAATTTAGATATGCATCTCATTGATGTTGTGAATGCTTATCTATATGGATCACTTAATAGTGATATATATATATATATATATATATATATATATATATATATATATATATATATATATATATATATATATATATATATATATATATATATATATATATATGTATATATGTATATATGAAGATACTTAAAGGATTTAAGGTATCAGAAGCATCCAATGCTAAACCTAAAGAAATGTACTCAATCAAGTTACAAAGGTCTTTATATGGGTTAAAACAATCGGGTCGCATGTGGTATAAACAATTAAGTGATTACTTGATAAGCAAAGGGTATACAAATAATCTTATTTGCCCATGTGTATTCATTAAGAAAACAACATCCAGATATGGATCATAGCCGTTTATGTCGATGATCTTAACATCATAGTTACAAATAAAGAGATCCATGAAGCCATTCAACTTCTAAAGAAAGAATTTGAAATGAAAGATCTCGGAAAAATCAAGTATTGTCTTAGTTTGCAGATTGAGCATATGCCTAATGGTTTACTTGTACATCAAACAACGTATACAGAAAAGATTTTAAAACGTTTCAAAATGGACAAGGCAAAACCATTAAGTACTCCTATGGTTGTTACATCACTTAATGTTGACACTGATTCATTTCGTCCCTGTGAAGATCATGAAGATATTCTGAGAACAGAAGTGCCATATCTTAGTGCAGTTGGAGCTCTTATGTATCTTACAAATTGTACAAGACCTGACATTTCTTTTGCAGTTAATTTGTTGGCAAGGTTCAGCTCAGCTCATACCAAAAGACACTGGAATGGGATCAAACACATATTTCGATACCTTCAAGGAGCTACTGATTTAGGATTATTTTATTCTAACGAATCAAAACAAGATTTCGTTGGTTATGCAGATGCAGGTTATTTATCTGATCCACATAAAGCTAAATCTCAAACTGGATATGTATTTCTAAATGGAGGTACTGCAATATCATGGCGTTCTCAAAAACAAACACTTGTTGCAACATCATCAAATCATGCCGAAATGATTGCATTACATGAAGCTACTCGGGAATGTTTTTGGTTGAGATCAATGACACAAATCATTACTGATTCTTGTGGACTAGAACGTAATAAAAGCCCAACAACTATCTATGAAGATAATGCAGCTTGCATAGCACATATGAAAGAAGGGTATATCAAAAGTGACCGAACAAAACACATTCCTTCTAAATTCTTCTGATACACTCAAGATCTCATTAAGGACAACCAGATTGAAATGAGATCTGTTCAATTCAGCAAAAACTCTGCTGATCTTTTCACCAAAGCACTTCCAACTGCTATTTTCAGAACGCATACTCACAATATTGGCATGAGACATGTTCAATAGATGTAACAGCTCAGCAATGTCTACATGAGGGGGAGCCAACTCTATGCTGCACTCTTTTTCCCTTAACTAAAGTTTTTTTCCCACTGGATTTTCTTTAGCAAGTTTTTAACGAGGCAGTAATGGTTACTCTATAATAAAATTGTCATTCAAGGAGGAGTGTTATAATATCTTGAATATACAAGTATCCTAAAAGTCAAGATATGTGTCCTCTAAAGTCCAAGATTTGAATGATCAATTATATCACTCCATATCTTTTACTATTCCTTATTGAAAATTGAACGCATATATCATTTGTATTGCAGTAAAAAATATACATCGAGTGTAAGAAAACAATACACCATTATTTCTCAAACACGTGTTACTCTTATTCTCCATTCATTATCTAAGATTTATATAGTACAGAAGTTTTAATCTTATATAATATATGCCATGAAATTAGTTACTAACTACTAAATTACAACCACCAAATCCTTTTTACCGGTACAAGAATTGTTTTTATCGGTACAACTCACACGTTCAATTTGTGCAACTCCGGCCCAAAATCAAAATCTCATAAGTATCAACGGCGAGATTCGCCGTCTCTTGCTTCACCACCGCTCCGGCGTGACTGTTTCCGGCGTCTCCGCCGTTACTTGATAAGGTAAAACATCTAACCCCCTCCCAACTACACTCTCAATTCTATCTATATCTCTATTAATTGATTAATTTCGTCGATTCATTATGATTAGAACCTTGTTAATCTCGTGTCATACTTTCATCTGTCCCAATTTTATTATTATAATTTTCTTTTGTAGTCTAAGTTTCACAATTTGTATGATATTTCGGTTAGCTGTGTCAGTTTAATTGATACTGATGTAGAACTCATTTGTATCTACTCTTTTTTCTTATGAATATATTGTGAATTTCATCTTTTTGTTGAATCAAATGTTTCAGTTTCGTTAACAAATTTAAACTGTTGAATACATTATCAAGTGGATTGTGTTTATGATAGCTTCCAACATGTTCACTAGTATACCTTGATATCATAAAAGGTTGTTCTAAAGCTCTAATTATAATTCATTCCAATTGTGATTATAAGCCAGTGTAACATGCTTTTTTGTTAAGTAGTGCTTAATCTCAACACACTTTTTTCGAAGTTATAAGCACTTAAAAATAGGCATTCCGAACTATGTTTGCAGAATCTGGATCCATTAGATTGAAGACATTATCTTTGACTTCTTTTTTTATTGGCAGGATTTAATTTAATAACTCAAGATATATTAATTGTGACAATGAGTTCACCGATGCGAACGCCAGCACGTGCTCGTTCCTTTTAGGAGAATAGTCGACCGGATGTTCAATCAGGAATTTTAGAATCTTCATTACTCCGGCTTATTAATGATCATCAAATTGCCGGTGTCCGAATTCGAGAACAGACGGGTAAATATAATCGTTAGTCAAAATTTGTGTTTCAACGGAACTTGATTTATACTGTAGTTGTTTAATTTGCAAGTTACACAGAGAAATCGAAGAAAGAGGCAATAAAGAGTGTTTCTTGTGTATCGGATTTGTTAGTGGAAACTGTTAATGGAGGAGTTGAAGAGTGTTTCGTTAATCGTTAATGAAAAGTGAATAGAAGTTGAAATCCGAGCATTGAAGACTACGGTTATGCGCTTTTCATCTTCTTTTTATCACGTTAATTGCTCGCAGTTACAAATTACAACTTTGTATCATATATATTCAAGTGCAAATTACATGAGAAACTCAATATCTTGCTTTATTTGGTTTATTTTTGACTGCAAGTCTAATTTTGATCCCAAGGGTACATTACAAGCATAAAGATTTTGACTGTCTTTCACCTTTATAGAGGTGGCAAAATGAATCTGTTCAGGCGAATTGTGTTAAATGGGTATTTACTCAAGGTTTTGAGACAGATGCGGTCAGCTATGTGTCACCTGAGACATATTTTGGCCAAAAAATTTAAATTTCATATATATGATTAGTGTGTTAAGTATCTCAATCAAGCTGATGAGGCCGTTCTCCGAATGAATGGGTGTTTGTTTCTCAACAAAAGGAGTTATGTGGGTTTAGGTAAAACGGAGTTGAAAGTGATGGCAAATAACACAGATTTGCTCGGCATGATTCCTCGATCCAGGATGTATGCTTGGTGGAAGACTAAAGAGATCGTTGACTCGCTTGATATTTCTGTGTTTATAGTTGACAAGGTTAATTTCTCTTCTGATCGATCGATTGTTCAATTGGCTTAAAAGTAGAGAAATTCAAGTCAGTTGGGTAAGTTTATGGAGGCGAGTATGTTTTAATTGTGCGGTGCAAAGATAGCGATAACTTGAAGAAAATCACTGATGAACCTTCATTGAATTATTTTAATTTTGTCAAAGTCCAACCTATGTCGGAAAGAAAGGGAGAATAGTTTGGCTGGAATTTCGTGGTGTTCCGTTTGATTGTGGCATTTATGATTCCTTAAAGAACATTATTAGCAAACGACTAGGGGAAGTTGTGTACGTGCATAAAAATTCCCATGAAATGAAGAAATTTCTGATTCTTCAATCTTGTACGAATCTTCCGAAGTTTACAGTGAGGTAGATATTGCCGAAGGTTCCAAATCGACCCGTAATAAAACTCCAAATGTCGTTTTAGGGAAATTCACAAGTGTCATGAATGGCTTGGTCGCTAACGACAAGCTAAAACGCAAACAATCATCATGAGCATCGCCTCTTGGAACACCTCCCGAGGCCTATGGTGTAACTCAAAAGGTAAGGTGGTAGGACCAATGCGAACAACGTCGTTAGAGATTTGGAATCACCGTCCGTTTCAAATGGTTCAAGCAAGCTCCTCTGGAGCACCTCGATTTAGATTGCTACACCCGTTTAAGAATTTTTCACACGTAATGGTCATCGTTCTCATCGTCATCGTGTTCGCCCTTCTACTTTCGGAAGATGAATCCAACTTGTTCTCAGTTTCAAATGCAAGAAGCGAGCTCTTTTAATGCAAGAGGAATCTAAGCGAATGTTTGTTGGGGTGCAAACCTATCCCACATAGGAGGGAGACAAAAACAAATGTATGTATATAAGTCTAAGGGGAAGTCCCTCTAATACCAATTGGTTTTAGAAAAGGATAGACTCTTGGGCTTATATTACAGGACATTGTGTTTGGGCTATGCGATCTTACAAATGGTATCAGAGCTAGGCTATAGCCCGATGTGGTGAACGACGCAGTGGTGGCGCACCCCTAAGCGCACGGTGCGACATGGCACACCCCTCAGTTTGCCAACGATAATGGAGCCATGGTGCCTTATATCGAAAGTCTTCCTTCCCAAGGCGTGGAAGTGCGGCGTGTCCCGATGGTGAAAGAAAAAGTGAAAGAAAGAGATCGGCGGTATAAGAGGCGTGTCCCGGTAGTGAAAGAAAGTGAAAGAAAAGAGACCGGTGATATAAGATGGCGGGAGTATCGTTGAAGGGGAGGCTCGGTGATGTGGTCTTCGGTTTGAGGGGAGGATTGTTGGGGTGCAAACCTATCCCACATAGGAGGGAGACAAAAACAAATGTATGTATATAAGTCTAAGGGGAAGTCCCTCTAATACCAATTGGTTTTAGAAAAGGATAGACTCTTGGGCTTATATTACAGGACATTGTGTTTGGGCTATGCGATCTTACAAATGATATTGGTGTGAAAATTGATGATGAAGATCAATCGTTAATTTTCTTATGTTCCTTGCCAAAATCGTACGAGCATTTGGTTACAACTCTACTATATAGTAGAAAAACTATTTCCATGGAGGATGTCAAATCTACCTTAAACTCTAACGAGTTAAGGAAGAAATCCTCGGCGGATTATGTGGAAGAAAGTGCGGAAGGTTTGGTGGCGAGAGGAAGACGTAACGATAGAGCATCAAGTAGTAACAACAAGGGTCGTTCTAGATCAAAAACAAGATCTAGAAAGATTAAGTGTTACAATTGACACAAGGAAGGTCACATGCGTAGAGACTGTCCAGACTTAAAAGGAAAGAGAGAGATTTGGAATGCAACGGGAGCCGATAAAGTTGCCGCGGTTGCAGAAAATGATTCTGATGGCGCAAATGTTCTTAGTGTTACCGATAGCCGCTCAGTTGAAGAGTGGATTCTTGATTCGGGTTGTTCTTATCATATGTGTCCTATTAGGGATTGGTTTGCCACCTATCGAGAAATAAATGGTGGTAAAGTCCTTATGGGAAATGATGTAGCTTGTAAGGTTGTTGGCATAGGAACAATCCAAATCAAGATGTATGATGGCACGGTGAGGACTTTGACAGAAGTCAGGCATGTTCCAGAATTGAAGAAGAATCTTATTTCCTTGGGTACTCTGGAATCCATCGGTTGCGAGTATCGAGCTCGAGGTGGAGCATTAAAAGTCTCTAGAGGTGCACTTGTTGTGATGAAAGGTAAAAGGTTCAACGGCCTTTACTTGTTAAAGGGTAACACGGTCGCTGGTGCGGCTGGAGTTTCTTCATCAGATAAAGATGTAGATACCACCAAGTTATGGCACATGCGCCTTGGGCACATGAGCGAGAGAGGAATGATGGAACTTAGTAAACGAGGTTTGCTGTGTGGCCAGAATATCGGAAAATTAGAATTCTGCGAGCACTGTGTATTCGGCAAACAGAGCCGAATAAAGTTTGGCACAGCCGTTCATAGGACAAAAGGTACTTTGGATTATATACATTCAGATCTTTGGGGTCCATCTGCTGTTCCTTCAAAAGGTGGTGCGAGATACATGTTAACCTTTATTGATGACTATTCGAGAAGAGTGTGGGTTTATATTCTTAAACGTAAGGATGAAGTCTTTGTCAATTTCAAGCAATGGAAGATGATGATAGAGAAGCAGACTGGAAAGTTCATCAAGCGCTTGAGAACTGACAATGGACTGGAATTCTGCAAAGGCGAATTCAATGAGTTCTGCAAGAACGAAGACATTGTGAGACACCACACAGTGCGGTTTACACCACAACAGAATGGCGTTGCAGAACGAATGAATAGAACGCTCCTTGAGCGAGCGAGGTGTATGCTCTCAAACGCAAAATTACCAAATATATTTTGGGCTGAAGCTGTCAACACAGCTTGTTATTTGGTAAATCGGTCTCCATCAACAGCAATTGATTGTCAAACTCCTTTGGAGAAATGGTCAGGTTCCCCTGCAAGTTACAGTGATTTGAAGATATTTGGTTGTCCTGCTTATGCTCATGTGAAAGATGGTAAACTTGAGCCAAGAGCCAAAAGATGCATATTTCTAGGGTATGCAGATGGGGTGAAGGGTTATAGATTGTGGTGCCCTGATGGTAAATCATCCCGATTTCTCATCAGCAGGGATGTGACATTTGATGAGTCTGCTATGTTGAAAAAGACAGAGGAGGAACAAGTAGTTGCTGGAAAAGATCGTGAAGTTGAAGAGCAGGTGGAGCAAGAAATAGAAGTTCCACAAGGAGTAGTACAAGATACTCCTGTCGAGCCCGTTGTAGAAGACGTACATGACTCTGGTGTTGATCAAATGACACCAGAAGATCAGTCAGATGAGCAACATGATCTACAGAATTATAATCTAACAAGAGATAGAGAACGACGAGCAATAAAACCACCACAACGGTTCGGGCATGCAGATTTGGTAGCTTATGCCCTGAGTATGGCAGAAGATATAGAGGTTCAAGAACCTGCTACATATCGTGAAGCTATTAGTGGCCCAGAATCTGCAAAGTGGTCTATAGCTATGAATGAAGAGATGGAGTCTCTTTATAAGAATCATACGTGGGAGCTAATGAAACCGCCTAAAGGTCAGAAGATTGTTGGATGCAAATGGATCTTCAAAAAGAAGGACGGAATTTCGGGTGTAGAAGATGAAAGGTTCAAAGCACGCCTTGTAGCAAAAGGCTTTACGCAGAGAGAGGGAGTTGACTTTAATGAAGTTTTCTCACCGGTTGTAAATCATACCTCTATCCGCGTGTTACTTGCCATGGTTGCTTTACTTGATATGGAGCTGCAGCAACTAGATGTCAAAACGGCATTCTTACATGGTGAGTTGGAGGAACGGATCTTTATGCGCCAGCCAGAGGGATTTGTAGTCAAAGGAAAGGAAGATTATGCTTGTTTGCTAAAAAGTCATTATATGGCTTGAAGCAATCACCTCGACAATGGTATAAGCGGTTTGACGTATTCATGACTAGTAAATCTTACTCACGGAGTGATTATGATAGTTGTGTATATCACAAGAAGCTTCCTGATGGCTCGTACGTTTATTTACTATTATATGTGGATGATATGTTGATTGCTTCGAAAAACATGTCTGAGATCGATCATTTAAAATCTCAACTCAAAAGTGAGTTTGAGATGAAAGATTTGGGTTCAGCTAAGAAGATATTGGGAATGGAGATTATCATAGATAGACGTGAAGGAAAATTGTATTTGTCACAAAAGAAATATATTGAGAAGGTTCTTCGGCGTTTTGGGATGGATAACTCCAAACCGGTTAGTACTCCACTTGCTGCACATTTCAAACTTTCATCGGCGTTGTCACCGGAAACTGAGGATGAGGTGGAGCATATGTCACATGTTCCATATGCTAGTGCTGTGGGTAGCATCATGTATGCTATGGTATGTACTAGACCGGATATTGCACAGGCGGTAAGCGTGGTGAGTAGATATATGGATTGTCCAGGGAAAGCTCATTGGAAAGCGGTGCAATGGATTCTTCGGTACCTTAGAGGGATAACTGATATTGGCTTAGTATTTGATAGCGGTGGTAATACTAATGTTACTGGCTTAGTATTCAGACTATGCTGGTGATTTGGATCGGAGAAGGTCTCAGACCGGGTATGTTTTTACTCTCGGAAGATGTGCTATTAGTTGGAAAGCAACATTACAATCGACAGTTGCTTTGTCAACAACTGAAGCGGAATACATGGCTATGACTGAGGGTGTGAAAGAAGCAAAGTGGCTGAGGGGTTTGGTTGGTGATCTGGGTTTGCAACAGGACGAAACTGTGGTGCATTGTGATAGTCAGAGTGCCATACATTTGACTAAAAACCAAATGTATCATGAGAGAACCAAACATATTGATGTACGGTATCACTTTATTCGTGAAGTAATATCTAAAGGGGTTATAATTGCGAGAAAGATCAGTACGGCAGATATGTTGACTAAACCAGTTACTACAAACAAGTTCGAACATTGTTTGAACTTGGTTGGCGTTCGAAGAAAGTGATGAGCCCGAAAGGGCTGTGGCGGATAGCGGAGGTTGAAAACAGATAGTAAAATAATGGAATGTTCGTTAAGGTGGAGATTTGTTGGACGGTGTAGAGGAGCAACTCAATTCCAACTTTTACTTCTTGAAGTTTTGCACTTACCAAAGTATTCGTCCACTTGTTTTTGGGCGGTTATATTGTCTCGAAGGTCAAAGAAGAAGCTAGACAATGTTGGAGTGAAGAATTTTGTTTAAACTTCTTTTAAATAAAATGTCTGCATGATGGAAAGTCCATTATTCACACTAGCATGTTCACATAGTAATTTGCATCTATAAAATGCAACGATGCAACTTCATTTGATTCATCCAATAATCTCAAAAATAAAAAAGTGAAAGAGTTAAAATTACTCTTGTACTTGTAAGAAGTCTTTAGAGAGTATATAGTGAGTATAGAATTGTTAAAATAAAATTCTATACGAGTGAGTTACGAGGGAAGTGTTATAATCTAGTGAGTGGTCCAAATACTTTGTTAGTATTTTTTCGGAGCCTAGATTAGAGTGATACATTGTAACCTCGGGTTGTCATATTTGATAATAAAATCCATCTCTGCTTCCGCCCGTGGACTAGGCCTCACGCCGAACCACGTAAAACTTTGTGTCTTTATTTATTGTTTTATTGTTCTATTAATTTCTCGGGCCTTGAAAGTGCGTAAATCACAACAATGTTATTATCAATTAACGCTTTCGAATCCTTTTTTCTCACTCTGCCGCGTGCCTTTTTATTCAACTCTTTCCAAAGATGAAATTACATGACAAGGGTCCGACGACAAGAAACAAAGCTATTTCATTTTCGTAGGTGTTTTCTTTTGTTTGTCAAACATCTTCAGAGATTTTATATGAAGGCAGTTTGTTTATTGGGCATCTAATCTAATTCTAAGCTTGTTTATGGCATCAAGTATGGTCTATGGGTTTTAATCCCCCCAGGGTATTATTCATTTGTTAGGTATAGCTTTTTGAGTTGTTTGGTCGGTGTTTGTTTCTTGCTTTCTCTTGCCTTATGAAGGCCTTTTCGTTTTGTCCTCTGTTTGTTTACTTCATCTATTTGATGAAGGTTTTTGTTGTTTTTTAATATATTTCCTTTCTTTTCGTCAAAAAAAAAAAATTGATAATAATCAGAAGATACACAGGTAAATAGTTAACAAAATTATTTTCAATTAAAGTATAAACTACCCGAGGGATCGTTAATAAGCTATTAAGCCGATGAACATTTCTTGATAATTTTGTAGGTCTGCTTATGGTATTTTGGTAACACAATAAGCTGCTAAACGGATAGGCTATACTTGGGGAGGGTAGTATTTTTATTCATGTATACGTGTCTCCGTGACTGTTTTCTACCCTTTCTCTCATCACATCAAGATATGCCGATCGTGAATATCAAGATATGCCGATCGTGAGGTTTGAACCTGAAACCCGTATGACGATATTAGAAGCCAAGTTTATCAATCAGTAATATAATAATCAATTAGGCAATTCTAGTAATAAATCTTTTTTATTATTTTTTTTAGTTTTTTTTTTTATCAATATTTGACTTGAAATAGATATTGGGATTATCAAGAGTATTAACATTTTATTGGTAGTTTAGTACATCATTTCTATCATTTTCAATGTGCTCAAATATAATATGCTCATTTATTGAATACTTGATTAGTGGGAGGGTATATATGATTAGGTAACATGTTAAACTTACTTTAATTTGGCAGATTTGGCTTTTATGTAAACACATTTGTGATTTATTTCTAACATGCTATAATCATTATCAAACGAGTACTTATTTACTTGAGAGTTGAGAGTCCTTTAGCTTCAGACGATTTAAAAATCAACAGTCAGATGACGTTATTGAACCTTTTGAGTATTCAGATTGTTTTGAATTTCTAGCATTTCTATTGTTACATTTTTTTTTTTCTTTTCAAAATCACGAAAACTTTTATAAAAATGGAAAACGTTTTAAAAAGAGAATGAATTCAACAAGAGATACAATAGAAAAACTGTAAAGACCCGTCATAATCCATAAGAACGAATACAATAACATATGATTACATCGCGAGGTATTTGACCTCTATATGATACATTTTACAAACATTGCATTCGTTTTAAAAGACAAACGTTTATTACATCGAAAGTTGACAGACATGCATACCATTTCATAATATCCATCTATAAATGATCTAATCTGTCATTTACTAAATCATAATCTTTACTGAACTCAACGACTCGAATGCAACGTCTTTTGAAATATGTCATGAATGACTCCAAGTAATATCTCTAAAATGAGCAAATGCACAGCGGAAGATTTCTTTCATACCTGAGAATAAACATGCTTTAAAGTGTCAACCAAAAGCTTGGTGAGTTCATTAGTTTATTGTAATCAATCATTTCCATCATTTTAATAGACCACAAGAATTTCATTTCCAGTTCTCATAAATATGCGTCCCATGCATAGAGACAAAAATCATTCATATGGTGAACACCTGGTAACCGACATTAACAAGATGCATATAAGAATATCCCCTATCATTCCGGAAAATCCTTTGGACATGATATAAAACAACATCGAAGTACTAAAGCATCCGGTACTTTGGATGGGGTTCGTTAGGCCCAATAGATCTATCTTTAGGATTCGCGTCAATTAGTAGATCGGTTTACTAATTCTTAGGTAACCAAGCAAAAGGGGCATATTCGGCTTCGATCATTCACCCATATAATGTAGTTTCAATTACTCGTGTCTATTTCGTAAAACATTTATAAAACTGCATGTATTCTCATCCCAAAATATTAGATTTTAAAAGTGGGACTATAACTCACTTAACTATATGTCTATATATTTAACTTGTAGTTAAACTTGTTTAATAATGATCGATCCCATACTATTATTACAATCGTATATTTATTATATTTAATATACTTTATATATATATATATATATATATATATATATATATATATATATATATATATATATGTATATATTCATTTTAAATAACAACGTTATTATGTTGTTTGTTATATCTACCATTTAGTTCTTACAATTTAAATCATATATTATTTATATTTCAATTTAATATTATATATTCATATATTTAAATACATATGTATGTATTTACGATTAGTGGTTCGTGAATCGTCGAGAATAGTCAAAGGGTAGTTGAATATATAAACATAGTTCCAAATTTTAAGACTTAATATTATAGACTTTGCTTATCGTGTCGAAAACATACAAAGATTAAGTTTAAATTTGGTCGGAAATTTTCAGTTCGTCACAAAAATCCCTATGAGACTCGTACCTAGAAAGTGGTTAACACACGAAACTATCTATATCGAGGATCATCTAATGTTCACCGAAACAATACCAAACCCTTTGATTAATTAACTGAATGCTCACGAAAGAAAATAAGAAAGCAAAATGTTTTCTTTTCTTCTTCGGCTGTAAGTCACCAAAAAAGGAAAAAGGACAGCATCCCTTATGTTAATTTGATGATTCTTGTGGCTACATCTTTTAACAAACAAAAACCCTTTTTAATGTCTTTTATTATTACCGTATTAAACTACTGTTAATTAACAAAAACCCTTATTGGTCTAAACGACTATAGACCAATAAGCCTAATTGGGAGCTATTATAAAATTTTAGCAAAGACATTGTCAAACCGATTGAGAAAAGTTTCTCCAAGTGTAGTGGGTATCGAACAAAGCGCCTTTTTGAAAGGGAGATTTATTCTTGATGGAGTTTTGATAGCAAATGAGACGATAGACTACATCAATAAAAAGAGTTCGAAAGGCTTAATTTTTAAAGTAGATTTTGAAAAGGCATTTGATTGCCTAAATTGGGATTTTCTTATCGAAGTAATGACGTGTATGGGTTTCGGCAATAAATGGTGCAAATGGATCTCGTCTTGTCTCAAGTCAGCCTCTATATCCATCCTTGTCAACGGATCCCCGATCGAGGAATTCAAAATGGGTAGAGGAGTTAGACAGGGCGATACCCTCTCCCCGTTTCTTTTTATTATCGCCACTGAAGGGCTGAATTTGCTTGCAAAATCAGCGACTGAGAAGAATATGTTCAAAGGCATAAATGTAGGAAGCGATAATGTGACGACCCGGAAATTTCCGACCAAATTTAAACTTAACCTTTATATGTTTCTGACACGATAAGCAGAATTTGTAATGTTGAATCTCAAAAAGTTTGGAACTACATTCATGTAATCAATTACCCTTTGACCGTGTTCGACGAATTCACGAACAATTATGTGTATATAGATATATATATATAATATATAATATTAACTGAAAACATTAACAAAGTATTAGATATATGATACTTTACATAAACATATTTGTTACGATATATTTATCGACAGAATTAAGAGATAATATCAAATGATTGAATTATCAGATACATTATGATATGATTACGGGCCTATGTTATGAGGTCCACTGTGATTTAAGAAATCTATTTTTTTTAACAACTCATTACTTAACCAGTATGATAAAGATAACGATATTTATATTTTATTTTATTATATATATATATATATATATATATATATATATATATATATATATATAACGATTTAAATTAATATTATATATATTTTTATACGCGTATTATACGTACATAGTTTTATACTTTTACTATACTTTAACTTTACCTTTACTTTACTTTTACTTTACTTTAACTTTAATAATTCATACTTTAATAATTCATACTTTAATAATTCACTTTAATAATTCATACTTTAATAATTCACTTTAATAATTCATACTTTAATAATTCACTTTAATTCATACTTTAATAATTCAATTTAATAATTCATACTTTAATAATTCACTTTAATAATTCATACTTTAATAATTCACTTTAATAATTCATACTTTAATAATTCACTTTAATAATTCATACTTTAATAATTCACTTTAATAATTCAAAAATGTATTATAAATAGAATTCAATAGGTTTCATTATTTCATAGAAACTTGAAAATATATTTCTCTAAACTCTCTCAATCGAATTACATATATATATATATATATATATATATATATATATATATATATATATATATATATATATATATATATATATATATATATATATATATATATATTTACTTAGTATTATTTCAAGATATTATTAGTATACATAAAATACTACGACAGAGTTATATTCAGACGATTTCAAAATAAGTTTTCAAATGGGATAGAGCTAAGGAAATTATGGGTTATAGCTATGAAGGTTATGGGTATTGATCGAGGGTATTGCTCGTGAAGTCAACCTAACGTTTATCTTTTTCTTTGCGTCTACGTACTTTCCTGCAATATTGAATCACAATATTGATACGTGAGCATTCATATCTTATCTTTTATATATTAATAGTGTATCCCTGACTAGTGCTCGAGTATATATGATTATGCATGTTTGTATGCTTAGTTTCGTCGTTAAATAGTTTATGATAAATCACAAATTTGATACATATGCTACTGAGATAAGTTATATGATATGCATGTCGTTGAAAATCTGAAGAAAAAATTAATAACTTTTCATTTAAAAATCGTGTGGTTTCGATGAACGGATTAAAAGATATGGTCAATTGAATTATCATTAATTTTAATATTATTATTAAAACGATTATTATAACTGTTATCAGTTGATGTTATTACTAAAATTATCTTTATTACTAAAAATTAATATTTTTATTGAAACTATCATTTTATTATTTTTATCATTATTATTATTATCAATATTATTTTATCAAATAAATATGCGTACAAAGATATTTTTACCACACGTAATGTAATTACATTAATAATACATACCACTATATTTTTATGATATTAAGTGAATTTTATAAATTTTATTATTTGAGATATATAAAAGTATATTTTTATCATATATGAATTTTAATATAAATTTTTATTTATTAATAAATGACTTGTATTATTTAGTATAATAAGATCTGATAAATATATTTAAATATATAAAACTACTATATATAAGTTATATAATAAACATGTATAGATTTTGGAAGTCATTTTGGGTCAAGTTGACTTTTGTTGACTTTTGCATGTCGGTCTCGAGCATTAGGATTGTGATACACTACGACTTGACCTAAATTGTTAGACAGATATTGACCAACATATAAATATATATACTTAATATAGGTTCGTGAATCCGAGACAAACACTGCACTTGTTCAGTGCCGTCATATACATAATTGCTACGAAATACAGTATTGTGAGTTTCATTTGCTCCCTTTTTATATATATGTTTGGGCTGAGAATACATGCGCTGATTTATAAATGTTTTACGAAATAGGCACAAGTACTAAAACTAATTCTATGTGGGTTTAAACCAGAAATATACCCTTAGCTTGGTAACATTAAACTACTTGTCTATGTACGGTAGGCGCGAATCCTAAAGATAGATCTATTGGGTCTGACAAACCCCATCCTGACTATGGGATGCTTTAGTACTTCGAGGTTATTTTAAACACACCTGATCTGGTGTACTTCAGAGGGTAAAACATGAACGTTAAAGCTTGTTACCGGGTGCCTACAACTTATAGAATACTTTTATACACTTGCGAGTGTACGGATATTTATAGAAACTGAAATCTTGTGGTCTATTACTATTACGGAAATGATGGATTATGATAAACTAATGAACTCACCAACCTTTTGGTTGACACTTTAAAGCATGTTTATTCTCAGGTATTAAAGAATTCTTCCGCTGTGCATTAGCTCATTTTAAGGATATTACTTGGAGTCATTCAAGACATACTTTGAAAGACGTTGCATTCGAGTCGTTGAGTTCATCAAGATTAATATTAAGTCAATTATAGTTGGATGTAATATGAAATGGTATGCATGCCGTCAATTTTTGATGTAAAGAAAGTTTGTCTTTTAAAAACGAATGCAATGTTTGTAAAACGTATCATATAGAGGTCAAATACCTCGCGATGTAATCAACTATTGTGAATCGTTTATAATGTATATGAATGGGTCCTTTCAGTTGGTATCAGAGCAGTGGTCTTAGCGAACCAGGTCTTGCATTAGTGTGTCTAACTGATAGTTGTTAAGATGCATTAGTGAGTCTGGACTTCGACCGTGTCTTCATGTCAAAAGTTTTGCTTATCATTTTTAGTCAGAAATCATCTACTTACCATCCTTAGAAAATTACCTGCTTATCATTCTTAAGTCTAGACGCGTTTTCCTACATTTATTGCATAATAGTGTATAGACGAATTCTTATCTTAGCATATCTGTTACTGTGAACTTTGACTGACATCTTTCAAAGATTCCTCCGTAATTTATGGGATTTTGGTATTATATATACATATGTAAATTATATATTGAAGAATACCAAATCTAAATTCTACAATCTATTTCATACTAAAAAAATTCTTTCCCTGATCATACAAGATGGATCCCTCAACCAGTTCGAGTTCCTCGAATTCCGACAGCTATGCCGATATGGATTTCCACATGAGCTCCGAAAGCAGCGTGATCGGAATGGATCAACCAATTAGCCATCATCTATTCTGGATGAATTGGGGATGGGTTCGTAATCTACTTAACCATGGGAGACAAGAAGAAGGCGATCCCTTTCATCCACCACATTGCCCTCTTGGCAATGAACCTGAAGCACTTACCGGCGAACCTGTCCGAAACACCATTTTCTTTCTCATTTCCAGAGTATCTCGTCATGATTATATACTACACCAAATTCTAGATCTTATTTATCCGCTCGTCCGAACCGACAATCACCCCGGTGTAATAGAAGAAGTCAACGAGCTTCGCGCTCGGGTAGTGGCTTTGGAGAATATGGTGCAAAGGTTACAAACACCAGCAGTAGCACCAGCAGCATAACCAGTACCACCATCAATAACATCAACAGTACCATTACCACCACCAACAACAACCGCATCACAAACCTCAACTTCACAATCTGTCCCACGAGCATCGACGTCATACGCCATGTAGATACCACGGAATACCACAACGATGAAGTATTGATTCATAACTTCATTGGGGAAACATTCTACGGTGATTATGTAATTTCTAAAGTTTAGAAATTATCTATCCTAGCCTTAACCATAAATCAAATGAGTTTAATTTAATATTAACTCATTAAATCAATATTACATCTGAAGAAATATACACGTATATATTTCCATAAAGACTGTAATAAAATTCTTTTGTACAAAATATTAATTGTGAATTTTTTTTAACGGGTAGGTAATACCCGAGAGATATATAAATTCACAACTAATATGTTACATTCTTCGAATCTGATTCAGCAAATCATCCATTATACTCCCTACTTTCACAACAATATACATTCTTTTATAGAAATCAAAACAACCATACTCATTCAAAATCTAATTACATATTCTGATTTTGAAATCTCAGAATTCGATTCAAGATATAACCGAAATCATCACTCTTAGATTCCTACATCTTTCAAAACTATACTTTGACTTCAAAACTGTCCTAGAACCTCATTTCTATTCATGGAACTCACAAAAATATTTGTATCATTCAAAATCTTAGAACATCATATGTATATTAACAATTACAATATGTGTTCAAACACTTCGAAATTCCTAAAGACATGCGAGATGATGATCCAACCACATATTACCCACTGTCATGCATCTGAAAAGCTCTCGAAACCAAAGTTATAGTTTAACACGTATCCGTGTCAGATCCTTTGATATTTATTACCAAATATAATTATTCAATCTCTTTCCAAAATAGACAGTTTAGTCACAGCTCCAGCAAATCACCTTCATTTGTTTATACGAATAAACCTTATTATAACAATTACCCCTTCATCATTGTTACCGGGGAACCTTTCATATCTCGCCACATTAGCAGTAAACTTATCAACAACTTCATTAACCTTCGACTTAAGCCTCTCCGAAAAGCCACTATACTTATTCATTAAAACCCCATCATGTACTCACCTACATCCTGTAACAATAATTGTCACACCAACTACTGGGAATTAGCAATCAGTATTTTGAATTTCGCGACAATTTTACATCAAAAGTTATACATATAACGTCTATCTCCTAGACTTACATACTTCGAATGTGAATTTTCTGAAAAACATCCCAAACTATGAACTAGTTCTCCGAAATTGGAAAAATGCTGATGAAGCAGCAAAAACTGTAAACGACTTTAACAGTCAAAAGTTTGATGATAAAGAATAGTATAGTGGTAAAGCTGAGAAAAAGAGAAGGTTTGAAACTGGAAAATGGATTGAGCAGACCATGAAGGAGGCTGTGGACAAATCACAAAGACTAAACCTGCCTTCAAAGGATCCAAATGATTCAGTGTCTACTAAAATCGTTAGCAAACACCTTACTTCTTATTCTAAACCTTCACAGACAAATCTTCTTCATCATCCATATTATCGTATCTTTTATTATAATATCTTCGATATTCCTGAAGATATTTTCACAACTATTCTTATCCGATATCTTTTATCTCTTCGCAATATCTGCGTTACAACATAAAAAGAAACTGTGTTAGTTTCTAAATTTAAAAAAAAAATTTGAATTTAAAATAGGAATGTTTTTGAAGTAGTGTTGGGAACTGAAGCATGAGTTAGTATAATATAATAACACTTGATCAACGTGATTATATTACAGTAAGTCATGCTGAGTTTCTAATGGAACGTGATGATTCACAGAACATACCGTCATCATGTACTGTTTACACGACTCTTACATTCTACCCAATTTTCAAACATATTAAGAACATATCATCTTGATCGCTCTATATTTTCGGATATTCTGGTAATTTGTCAAATCAAGATCGTGCCATTACGATTTTCTTCTTGGAACATTAACTATGTTCATCCAAAAATTCATATCTACGAATTCTGGACTATTATCCGCTTGACTTAAGATCGGGAAGAGAAAACGAAAGCATGAAGCTCCGAAATATAATGGAGAATATAAAGCCCGATAACAACCCCGAAATTACAAATCGTGTATATAAATGCGTATAGCAATATAAAGACACGGGAGAATGAAAAACACAATAACCCCAAGGTAATGGTAGAAGAAAATAACTTCCTCCGGTGGTAGATGAAAAAGAAGAATGACAGATATGAAAGTTAAAAGTATATCAAGAATCAATACTGGATGAAGCATATTAACGAATGCTTTAAAGTATGAATTGGGGAGAAAGACTAGAAGGTGTGAGCTGTGGAAATAAAGAAACGAAGGGGGTGGAATTATAGTAAAATATCAGACAGAGAAATCGAGACAGATTATCGCATTTAATCAAAGAAGATCCTGATTTCCTTAATCGCCGAAGAACCAAATCTTATTGCAAAGATTTTCTTTAAATCCCATGAATTCAATCATAACTACGTCATCGGTTAAAACGAATATACGTTTACTCATTTCACTCTCTTACGATAGCTTCACTTATACTCTTCGCGTAATCAAATTGTTTTATATATATTACTCAATGATGATAAAACTCTATTTATCAACTCATATTCGTCATTAAAACATTTTTATAGTTAGCCATGACGACCTCGATCAAATTTCGGGATGAAATTTCTTTAACGGGTAGGTACTGTGACGACCCGGAAATTTCCGACCAAATTTAAACTTAACCTTTATATGTTTCTGACACGATAAGCAGAATTTGTAATGTTGAATCTCAAAAAGTTTGGAACTACATTCATGTAATCAATTACCCTTTGACCGTGTTCGACGAATTCACGAACAATTATGTGTATATAGATATGTATATATAATATATAATATTAACTGAAAACATTAACAAAGTATTAGATATATGATACTTTACATAAACATATTTGTTTCGATATATTTATTGACAGAATTAAGAGATAATATCAAATGATTGAATTATCAGATACATTATGATATGATTACGGGCCTATGTTATGAGGTCCACTGTGATTTAAGAAATCTATTTTTTTTGACAACTCATTACTTAACCAGTATGATACAGATAACGATATTTATATTTTATTTTATTATATATATATATAACGATTTAAATTAATATTATATATATTTTTATACACGTATTATACGTACATAGTTTTATACTTTTACTATACTTTAACTTTACCTTTACTTTACTTTTACTTTACTTTAACTTTAATAATTCATACTTTAATAATTCACTTTAATAATTCATACTTTAATAATTCACTTTAATAATTCATACTTTAATAATTCACTTTAATAATTCATACTTTAATAATTCACTTTAATAATTCATACTTTAATAATTCACTTTAATAATTCATACTTTAATAATTCACTTTAATTCATACTTTAATAATTCACTTTAATAATTCATACTTTAATAATTCATTTTAATAATTCATACTTTAATAATTCACTTTAATAATTCATACTTTAATAATTCACTTTAATAATTCATACTTTAATAATTTACTTTAATAATTTAAAAATCTATTATAAATAGAATTCAATAGGTTTTATTATTTCATAGAAACTTGAAAATATATTTCTCTAAACTCTCTCAATCGAATTACATATATATATATATATATATATATATATATATATATATATATATATATATATATATATATATATTTACTTAGTATTATTTCAAGATATTATTAGTATACATAAAATACTACGACAGAGTTATATTCAGACGATTTCAAAATAAGTTTTCAAATAGGATAGAGCTAAGGAAATTATGGGTTATAGCTATGAAGGTTATGGGTATTGATCGAGGGTATTGCTCGTGAGGTCAACCTAACGTTTATCATTTTCGTTGCGTCTACGTACTTTCCTGCAATATTGAATCACAATATTGATACGTGAGCATTCATATCTTATCTTTTATATATTAATAGTGTATCCCTGACTAGTGCTCGAGTATATATGATTATGCATGTTTGTATGCTTAGTTTCGTCGTTAAATAGTTTATGATAAATCACAAATTTGATACATATGCTACTGAGATAAGTTATATGATATGCATGTCGTTGAAAATCTGAAGAAAAAAGTAATAACTTTTCATTTAGAAATCGTGTGGTTTCGATGAACGAATTAAAAGATATGGTCAATTGAATTATCATTAATTTTAATATTATTATTAAAACGATTATTATAACTGTTATCAGTTAATGTAATTACTAAAATTATCTTTATTACTAAAAATTAATATTTTTATTGAAACTATTATTTTATTATTTTTATCATTATTATTATTATCAATATTATTTTATCAAATAAATATGCGTACAAAGATATTTTTACCACACGTAATGTAATTACATTAATAATACATACTACTATATTTTTATGATATTAAGTGAATTTTATAAATTTTATTATTTGAGATATATAAAAGTATATTTTATTCATATATGAATTTTAATATAAATTTTTATTTATTAATAAATGACTTGTATTATTTAGTATAATAAGATCTGATAAATATATTTAAATATATAAAACTACTATATATAAGTTATATAATAAACATGTATAGATTTTGGAAGTCATTTTGGGTCAAGTTGACTTTTGTTGACTTTTGCATGTCGGTCTCGAGCATTAGGATTGTGATACACTACGACTTGACCTAAATTGTTAGACGGATATTGACCAACATATAAATATATATACTTAATATAGGTTCGTGAATCCGAGACAAACACTGCACTTGTTCAGTGCCGTCATATACATAATTGCTACGAAATACAGTATTGTGAGTTTCATTTGCTCCCTTTTTATATATATTTTTGGGCTGAGAATACATGCGCTGATTTATAAATGTTTTACGAAATAGGCACAAGTACTAAAACTAATTCTATGTGGGTTTAAACCAGAAATATACCCTTAGCTTGGTAACATTAAACTACTTGTCTATGTACGGTAGGCGCGAATCCTAAAGATAGATCTATTGGGTCTGACAAACCCCATCCTGACTATGGGATGCTTTAGTACTTCGAGGTAATTTTAAACACACCTGATTTGGTGTACTTCAGAGGGTAAAACATGAACGTTAAAGCTTGTTACCGGGTGCCTACAACTTATAGAATACTTTTATACACTTGCGAGTGTACGGATATTTATAGAAACTGAAATCTTGTGGTCTATTACTATTACGGAAATGATGGATTATGATAAACTAATGAACTCACCAACCTTTTGGTTGACACTTTAGAGCATGTTTATTCTCAGGTATTAAAGAATTCTTCCGCTGTGCATTAGTTCATTTTAAGGATATTACTTGGAGTCATTCAAGACATACTTTGAAAGACGTTGCATTCGAGTCGTTGAGTTCATCAAGATTAATATTAAGTCAATTATAGTTGGATGTAATATGAAATGGTATGCATGCCGTCAATTTTTGATGTAAAGAAAGTTTGTCTTTTAAAAACGAATGCAATGTTTGTAAAACGTATCATATAGAGGTCAAATACCTCGCGATGTAATCAACTATTGTGAATCATTTATAATGTATATGAACGGGTCCTTTCAGATAATGTCATTATTTCTCACATCCAATACGCAGATGACACGATCTTTTTCGGGGAGTGGGGTAGAGAAAATTTGAGAAGCTTGATGAATCTCCTCAAGTGTTTTGAGCTTGCCTCGGGTCTTAGAATTAACCTTCGAAAAAGTTGTCTTTTGGGTGTCGGTGTCTCAAATGATGAAGTGGCCTCCTTAGCGAATACCATTGGATGCGATATTGGGTCCTTCCCGTTCAAATACTTAGGATTACCAATTGGTACCAAAATGAAAAAGGCAAATGATTAGAAAGTCGTCCTCGACAAATTTAAAGGTAAACTCTCGGATTGGAAAGCATGTATGATTTCCTTCGGCGGACGTTTAACACTTGTAAAAGCTGTCCTTTCTAGTCTTCCGTTATATTACTTTTCGATCTTCCGAGCCCCGCCTTGTATCCTTAATGAGTTAGAGAGTGTGAGAAGAAATTTTTTTTGGGGGGGGTTATGGGTCGGGTAACAAAATTTCGTGGGTCAAATGGGACCGGGTTATTCTACCATTTTCAGATGGTAGTCTTAACATCGGTTCTCTAAAATGTAAAAACCTTGCTCTACTCGGGAAATGGTGGTGGAGATTTTTTAATGAACCCGATGCTTTATGGGTTAAAATTGTTAAAAGCATTTATGGTCCCGGTGGTGGTTTTACTTCAACCATTACTAGACCGAGTGCTTCACTTTCAAATGTGTGGTATAATATTGTTAGTGCAGGAAACTCCTTCTCAGACTTGGGCATTGATTTCAAGAAGTCCTTCACCAAATCAGTTGGAAGCGGAACCGACACCAAATTTTGGAAAGATGTATGGCTTGGAAGTGAACGTTTAGAAGATAAATTCAGCAGATTATTTCGACTTGATGTTGATGGTAACGCGACTGTTGCTGATAGAATCCAGTGGACTGAAAATGGCTGCAGATTGAGAGGTGATTGGATACGTGAACCTACAGGGCGAGTAATCACTGAATTAAATTTGCTTTCAGATTCATTAAGATCCTTCAGCAGGCGACCCGGAAACGAAGATGTGTGGCACTGGAATTTAGATTCGAATGGGATTTTCTCAACGAAAAAATTCACAAAGATTTTAGAAGAAAAGGTCCTGACTGATGGAAGAGGTCACCCGGAAACTTTACGTAATAACCTTGTCCCGAAAAAAATAGAGGTTTTTATTTGGCGAACTTTGAAGAAACGGTTACCAACTTTGGAAGAATTAGATAAACGTGGAATCGATTTGCATTCGGTCCGTTGCCCCCTATGTGACGAGGACATTGAATCTATAGAGCACTCGTTAATATTTTGCAACCTCTCAATGGACGTTTGGGCTCGAGTATATAGATGGTGGGGGTTGGGGAATTTTACTAACCTAAGCGTAAACGAAGCGTTTGTGGGAAATTGTAACGCAATTACATCCAACCTCGGTTCACGGATATGGCAAGCGGTAGAATGGACGACGGGTTATTTGATTTGGATGAACCGTAACAACAAAATCTTCAAGAACCTCTCGTGGAACGGTCCTCCGGCTCTAAACGAGATCCAAATTCTAAGTTTTGAATGGATTGCGAGGAGGGTCAAGGGCTTAAAAATCGATTGGCACGAATGGTTGGTAAACCCGCATAAGTTTCTTTCATAATTCTCAAGTTTACAGGTCCTGGTTAGTCTTGCTTTTGTTTTTGTGCCCTCTCTGCACTTAACAATAGCATGATTGGAATTCTATTTTTCCTGCAGTCCTCTTCAAAAATTCTGTTGTTTTGCTTATGCTGTTTTGGTTTTGTAATTTTTTTTTTCTCGCATTGTAGTTCTGCTGGTGATTACACACGATCACCTTAGCTGTATTTGTATTCTGGCTCTTTAATAAAAGTGTTTTGTTGCCTTTCAAAAAAAAAAATTTGGTCGAGGTGTACATTGATGATAAAGAGGAATCAGCGAATATGGTTTGGGTTTCGGAAGTCTCGGATGTGACGTCTTTATAGCGGGTCTTGTTTGAGGAGTTCGATCCTTCTTTGATTGCTTGTGTTAATCGATCAAGTAACCTTGAAGTTGTAAATGATCTTAATGTTGTTCGTGTAAATGTTTCGGAGGCAGAGCTGGGCATCGTTAACCGATCGGGTCAGATTTATCGTGACCATTATGGTACGTATAGGGCTGGTTCCGAACGACTTGTACCCCCTGTTAATGGCATTATATTTCATCAATCGGGTACCGAAGTGGAGACAGTGAACGTTGAGACTAACGGAATTCTGTTTGGGAGTTTGCATCGTCATGATAACTTGGGTGTTGATTTGAAACCTGCATCTACTTCAGTTTCTTCTCTGTTGGTTTCTAATGCGCAGTCCAATTTGAATGTACATTTGGACCCACCACGTGTGGTTTCGGTTACAAGAAATAAGTGTCATGTGGAGCCTGTTACTAAGTCCCCTGATGCTTTGAAACAAAATATTGTTAGGACAAAGTTTGTTTCTAATGGGACTGTGAAGGCTTCTAGTAATGAGACTTTTTTGCCAAATGATAGTGGTTTTGGATCATACGATCAGTGATATTCATTTTGGCTCTCGAAAGAAAGTAGTACACGATAACGGTTCGGCCATATCAGTGGTCCTTGTTTTGATTCAGCTAAATCATCAAATATAACGAATTTAAAGAAGTGTTCAACTAAGGCTTATAGGTGTGAGGCGTTGAGTGAAGCATCCATACATGAAACGTCTTCATCAAAATGTGTGGTGGTTGCTCCTACGGAGTCTCACAATTTTTCGACACCTAAATTGGTTAAGGGCAAGCTAATTGGTTCAAAACAATCTAGAAATGAAAGCCGAAGTTACAAAGAATTTTTTGAAGTCTTGACTAAGTATTCCGATCCACGTCAGAATAAAAAACACTCACAGTGAGAATGAAAGAAGGTTTGTTTGGAAGAATTTTTGTGTATTGTAGGTTCTTTTCGGAGAATTTAATGTGTCTTATTTTGTCTTTGGTCCCTTGAGTTTGTGGCGGTCATTTAGTAGTTTTTAGTTTAGTTTAGTGTTTAATTGGTTGGTTGTTTGATTGTGTTGCTTTGATATTTTTATGGTAGGCTCGATTGTAGATAGCGGTTAGGCTTTCATTTTTTAGTTACGAGGCTACGTTATCATGTTGTATCTTTGTTCGGATTGTTCATCCTTTGATGAATTATACTTTGTTTTATGGTATTCGTTATTCTAGCCAAAAAAAAAAAAAAAAAAAAAAAAACCTCTAAATTTGATGAACCCTCCTTCAATTTATTTGTTTCTTGCACCAACAACCAAAAGCAATTTTGTTTCCTTTTGTTTTGAACTTCAGGAAAAACAAAAACGATAAACCCATTTTTTTTAACCGCAAACCGAAAGAAAGCTTACGAAACAAAAAGTGACGGCTGGTTTCTTTTATTCACGTTTGTGCGTTAGACCAAAATGTATGAACAACTGACTCTTTTCCAAAAACTTAATTGTTATAGGCACATTATTTTTTAACCTACAAATAAATTACAGCCCATAATTAATTTAAGTCAATTAGCCCATTTAGTTTAATACTTTATTTGAACTAGAATAAGCTCGTTAAATAATTTGTGGGTTCTTTTTATTTTTATTTTCATTTTTTTTGAAAAGCAGATAAAATTTTTATTGATGATATAAAATACAATGTACAACATGCAGGATACTATATAGAATTACAATTCAATCTACAACCATATTGACTCAAAAAGTGTAAAAAAGACTTAAGGCTCAACTTGAAACCAAGCTGGCCTGTTACTAGCCACATTATCGAGATTCGATGACAAAGCAGGTCGTAACAGCCCATTTAAACCTTAAGTCCATGCACCTTATGAATCGAAAGACAAACAGAATGCTAGCAGAGGGCTTGATTTTTGATTTTTATTTTTGCAAACAGAATGCAAACAGAATGCCATGCACTTGAAACCAAGCTGGTTCTTTTTATTTTATTTATTTATTTTTATTTTTATTTTTTGATTTTTGATTTATTTATTTATTTTTGCTAAACAAACGATTACTATTAAAAGGCTAAATCATCACAAGATGAAGAAACCGAACAAGCATACAACGAATAGGCAGAGGGCTCGATACTAGGGAACGCGACCCTACCTGCTATCTAAACACGAGCCACACCACATTATGGAACAAAGCTAACAACTCTAGATGGTTAGTCGAGGTTGCATTAAAAGATAGACTCAAGCGGCTGTTTCGACTTGAAACAAATCTAGATGCTTGACACAACTTGCTGGGATAGGTCAAACTGCAACGACGTGTAGGAGTAGTCGAGAGATCCTTTTGGAAGAGCAATTGGCGATATGGAAACTTTGAATGTGTTGCTCCATTTGGTGACTATAAAATCAGGGAAAATCAGATTTATTGGCGCTGGCATGAGAGTAGCAGCGGAGTGTTTACAGCCAAAATCCTTTCTGACTTGATAAACTCATAAACATTGCATGCATGTTCCAATGCAGCCAAATCACTAAAAAATTGTTTTGGTTCTAAAAAGGTTGTGTTGGTTTAGTTTGCACGTCATAACACAAATCTATATTATTGTTTATATACAAGCCTATGTGGTCACAAACTTTAGCACTTAGACATCAACTATTATATATTGGTGATATATAATTATAACTTATAGTTCGAATATATAATTTAATTAAATATGATTTGATTAAATATAGTAATTGTTTAAGGGGCAAAATGATGTTAATGAACTATCGTCAATCTCATTGGTGAATGAATTCCTGAAAGATAAGCCAATATTCTCTATGCAACTCCCTGTTTTAATTATGTTAGCCCAAGCCGAAGTTGATGAAGTACAATGAGGATAGTTACATAAAGCAAGACTCCTCGAAGGACCATAAATGTTTTTGATAACCATGACCCACAAAGAGACGGATTCGGTGTAAAACCCACCACCACTTGTCGATCAAAGTTAAAATTTTGCATTTTAAGGAACTCAAGTTTAACCCACCTTTCCCGTATGGGAGAAGAAACTCCTCCCATTTTACCCATGAGATTTTTGATTTATTTCCCGACCCGCCCAACAAAAAAGAACGTCTTACACTCTCTAGTTTTTGTAACACATATGGCGGGGCACGGAAGAGTGAGAAAAAATGCAACGAGAGACTATTAAGAACCGTTTTAACAAGTGTCAAACGTCCACAAAATAACATCGCATGTGCTCTCAAATCCGAGAGTCTTATCTCTATTTTATTCACATCCTGTTGCCAATTAGCTAATCTGTATATTCTAGTCCCGATGGGGATGCCAAGGTATGTGAATGAAAACGAGCCAATATTACACCCAAATAGAACATTTGAAATACAACATTTAAACCCCTTACAACTTCGAATTCTTGAAAATAATCCCCGGATTTAAAAGGAAAAAGGTTAGGAACAACGTTTATCAGTTTATGTACCAGAAATAATGCTCGATGTATTAAGAGCTGTATTCAAAACCCCAAATTAACTACTACCAACAACCTAACATATATCCGAGTCCAAACCAAGCCCCGTCACACGATATAATTTTATGTAAAGTGTTATAATTCAGTAGTTTATAACTACCTTTGGCTTATTTACTAATTAGAGACTTATACATATAAGTAAGAAAAGAGAGAGAGTTTATATATATGAAATATATATCAAAGTGTGTTTTTGAAGGCTAACATAGAGGCCTTATTTATAGTGTAAAATATTACTATGCAAGCTATACAAAGTTGACTAAAATTTATCATCCATATGACTTTTTGTACTCATATTATAACACTCCCCCTTGGATGATCAATTTTATTAGAGTGCAACTAGTACTGTCTCATTAAAAACCTTGCTAAAGAAAAACCCAGTGGGATAAAAACTTTAGTCAAGGGAAAAAGAGTGCAGTATAGAGTTGACTCCCCCTCAAGTAGACATCGCTGAGTCGTCACATATTTTGAACTTGCTTCATGCTAATATTGTGAACGTGTGTTCTGAAAACAGCGATTGACAGTGCTTTGGTATAAAGATCAGCAGAGTTGTTGATTGAACGTATCTCATTTTAATCTGGTTGTCTTATATGAGAAGAACCTGAGGTTTTCATCTGAAAATTTATCATCTAAATCTTTTATGTACAAGTTTAGCCTCTGTGATTTGTCTACAGTCTCCTTCATGGCTTGCTTAAACCCTTGTTTCAATTCCTATTCCCTTTTAGTCATTTCTGAGCCTTACCAATATACCATTCTTTTCCATCAAACTTATGACCGTTAAGACCGTTTATAGCTTTAGCGCCTCGTCAGCATTTATGTTTTGTTCTGTCATTTTTGATACTCTTCTTTCATTTGTATTATGTAAGCTGTATTATCTTCATAGATAGTTGTTACGCTTTTATAGCGTTCTAGTCCACAAGAATCAATAATGATTTGTATCATTGATCTTAACTAAAATCATTCCCGAGTAGCTTCATGTAATGCAATCACTTCGGCATGATTTGATGATGTTGCAACAAGTGTTTGTTTTGAGAATGTCATGATATTGCGGTGCCTCCATTTAGGAATACATATCGAGTTTGAGATTTATCTTTATGAGGATTTGATGAATGACCTGCATATACATAGTCAACCAAATCTTGTTTTGAAACGTTAGAATAAAATAATTTTAAATCAGCAGTTTATCAAGGGTATCAAAATATGTGTTTATCCCATTCCAATGTCTTTTTGTAAGGGCATAGTTGAACCTTGTTAATAAATTAACTGTAAAAGAAATGTCAGGTCTTGTACAATTTGTAAGATACATAACAGCCCCAATTGCACTAATATATGGAACTTCTGATCCGTTAATATCTTCATGATCTTCACGGGGATGAAATGGATCAGTGTCAATATTGAGTGATCTAAAAACCAATTGGTTTTATCTTTAAAAAATGTTTTAAAATCTTTTCAGTATAAGTTGTTTGATGTACAAGTAGACCATTAGGCATATGCTCAATTTGCAATCCAAGGTAATACTTGGTTTTTTCAAGATCTTTTATTTCAAAATAATTCTTTAGAAGTTGAATAATTTCATAGATTTCTTTATCTATTCATATGATGTTAAGAATATTGACATAAACAACTACGATCACATATCCGAACATTGTTTTTATAAAACATACGTGCAAAATAAGTTTATATGTATACCCTTTTTTATCAAGTAATCACTTAATCAGTTATACTATTGTATCAACCCATATAAAAATCTTTGTGATTCAATGGAATACATTTCTTTGAGTTTTGCATTAGATGCTTATGATACCATAAACCCTTCAGGTATATTCATATATATCACCATCAAGTGATCCATACAGATAAGTAGTTATGACATCCATGAGATGCATTTAAGTAACTACCAGGTTGATTAAGTATCTAATAAGTAATTGTATCAATTAGAGGAGGATAAGTTTTCCTCATAATTCATTTCTGGTCTTTGTGGGAAATCTTGAGTTACAAGTCTAGTTTTGCCTTGTAACTTCATTTGCACATTTTTTTTTTTTTGGATAAAAATTCATTTATATCCCATACGTTTCACATCTTTAAAAGTGATAACGATTGATCCGAAAAATTTTCTTTTATTGAGCGATTCTAATTCAGCTCGTATTGCTCCTTTCCATTGAGCTCAATCATGTCCATTTTGTATATTCAATGACAGATTTTAGTTCCAGATCATCATCTTTATTCATGATGTCATTGTAAAATTATATGAAAATATCTCATAGAGATTTTAGTTTCATTTCGGTTCCATAATATTGCATAATTTATCGCAATTTTAGTATTTACATTTATCAATATCCTCTGCAGAAGGAATATTGATTTGTGGTTCTTCTTGAACACTTTCTCTTACCTCATTATCAGCTGATTTTCTTTTTCGAGGATTTTTATCTTCGGAACCAATTGATCTTCCACGTTTGATGCGTGGCAAAGACTCAACAGTGACATTATTGCCAGCTTTTGGAATTTCAGTTCGAGCTGGAGCATTTATCGCTGGTATATATGATTTAGTCACTTTTTTATATCTGTAAATGCATAAAGTAATTAATTTGCAAGTTCTTGCATATGCATTATTTTTGAACTTTCGTTTCACATTCTTTTGTGCGAGTTCAATATACCTTAATTGATGTTCACATCATGAAGCATCATTTTATTTTTTATTTTTATTTCTCCCCCTAATCTAAGGAACAATGTTTTATTAAAATGACAATCAGCAAAACGTGCTGTAAAAACATCACCCATCATGGGTTCAATATATCTTATGATTGAAGATGTTTTATATCCAAAATATATTATCATCTTTCTTTGAAGAACCATTTTATTATGTTGTGGTGATACAATTGGAACATACACTGCACAACCAATGTTTTAAGGTAGAAAATATTTGGCTCTTGGCCAAAATCAAGTATTAAGTAAAAATATTTACGACTTCCACATGGTATAATGCGAATTAATGTCGCAGCATGTAAATTTACATGTCCACATATAAATATTGAGAGATTTGTACTCATTATCAATTGTCTAGTTATTAGCTGTAAGCGTTTATCTATTGATTCAGCTAAACCAATTTTGTGTATGCACATGAGCAACTGGATGTTCAACAACAATCCCTGTAGATATATAATGATCATTAAATGCTTGAGATGTTAACTCACCAGCATTATCAAGTCTCATCCTTTTAATGGTGTAATCAGAATAATGTGTTCTCAATTTAATAATTTGTGCAAGAAACTTTGCAAATGCCATATTACGGCTTGATAACATACAAATATGAGACCATCCGCTAGATGCGTCTATTAGAACCATGAAATATCAAAATGGTTCACATGATGGATGAATTGGTTCATATATCTTACCTTGAATTCTTTCAAGAAACATTTGTGATTCTTTTTCACAATATACTTTTCATTAATCACCATATGTGCTTTCCATTAATCACCATATGTTTTTTTTTTTATAAATCACCATATGTGTTTTTTTTTTTTTTTTTTCATATATCCTTTTCACCATATACGCTTTTAATCATATGCGCTGTGTTTTTCACCATATGCGCTTTTAATCATATGCGATTTTCATCATATGCGTTGTGCTTTTCATCATATTCGCTTTTTATCATATGCGCTTATCATATGCGATGCGCTTTTTATCATATGCGCTTTTTTATGTGAATAGTAAATTAATTAATTTCGTTTTACTATTCATATGAATTAATTTAGATTTACTATTTTGTTAATTGAGTAATATATATATACATCATATACTTGTGACTCCGAAGGCTCAAATGAATTTGACCATATAGTTATACGTTGTACCTTGCACATTAATTTTCAGTAGAAGCTTTAGATGCATATTATTTTCAGTAGAAGCTTTAGATGCACTTTTTTTTTAATCACCAAATACCACAAACACTTTGTTTGCGTTTGTTCATAGTCATCAATGAAAACCATTTTCTTTAATTTTATTTTATACAATAAAATTAACGCATCATTATTCTTTTCAAAAACAATAATCTATTGTTATTGTTCACTTGTGCCATGTTTAACAACAAAAGTCAACAACCTCTGTCTTGTTTGTTGTGGCAACCAAAAACAACCTTTGCTTTTGTTACCGAGAATCCAAGACCAAAAAACAATTAATTTTTAATTAATCTTTTATCAAAACCATAAATAATTTTATTGATCTACGTTGATATGGCCATAAAGAATTGACGGCTGACCTACTTTTGTAAGTGTATTTCGGCTATCATCCCGAAAACGCACAACGACCTTTTTTTTTATGAACTATTTGTTTCATATCTAGCTTAGGCAATTATTGTGAACATTTGGTCCCTATAAGAGCATTTATTTTTTAGACTTTTAGTTGATTTGTACTTGTCACAATTAGGGATAGCACCCGCGGGTCGTGGATGCGGATCCATTGGATCCATCATCCGTACCCGCGGATTTTTTTTTAAGAGACATCCAATTGAACCCTTGTTCGTTGAAACAATTTGACTATATTTTTACTCCCCATTATTAAACGGGCCATTTTGATGCACACTCTTAAAAAAATAATTTGTTTTTTAAGTTTTATTATTCAACCTCCTTTTTTCAACGGTCACGTTTTTATCAAAATATTTGACAAGTTTGGAAAAAAGTTTTTTATTGATTATCATCAAAAGTTTTCTATTGTCACTCTACTGGATGGAATTATGGCATACAACCAAAATTGCAACCCAACACTACATAAGAACAAAAAGGTTATTTTTAATTAACATATGTATATGTGTTAAACTCGGAATAATAATAACTTATTTTAGAAAAATTAACATAAGACATGTTGAAACATTTTTGTCACATTTAGCTCATCAAGTCTAATACTTATCATTGATAGATTTTATCACGTCTAGGAGATGTTTACTTTTTTCTTGTATTAAGTCCTACTTTCATTTACCTTTGTTTGGAAAAAAGTTTTTTTTTTACTTTGCTTTCCCCCTTTCTGTAAAACTCATTTAAACACTTTCTTTGTTTTTTTTTTTTAAAAAAAAACTTCCTTTTTTTTTACGTTACCCGTAAATTATAAATATATAAAAAAAAACTTTTTGTTTAAATTTTATTCTAGTTTTTTAAAAAAAAGGCCACTTGACCAATTTTTTAATTCTTTCACAACACCTGATATCGTGATCGTGACCTTTCACCAAAGCAAGAGATATTCTTGATAAACTAAACACGGACTCGTGTTTGAAATTGTCGGCCACAAAAAAAATTCATTTGATAAAAGTATATATTTTTTTTAGTTATAGAAGGAGACCACTTCATTTTCAATACTTCACTTTTGACAAAAAAAACTATTCCATTTTACCATCCCCTTTTTTTTTCTTACTTTAACTTTTAAGATATACTTTTAATAAAAATACAAACTACTTTTTCTTATTTTAACTTTTAAGATTTACTTTTAATAAAAATACAAACTACTTTTTGTATTTTAACTTTTAAGATTTACTTTTAATAAAAGTACAAACTACTTTTTCTTATTTTAACTTTTAAGATTTACTTTTAATAAAAATACAAACTATTTTTTTATTTTAACTTTTAAAATTATAAATTTAAGAATAAACATTAGTATGCATGAAATAAATAATGATTAATTGCATAAGTAATCATAAATGTTAGATAACATATAAAGACCCCGTCGTATTCGTATTGATCGGAATTAATCTCGACCCATGGTACCGTGTTGTCAAATGACGTGTTGCGTACATAAAGTACCGTGTTGTCAAATGACGTGTTGCGTACAATCATGAGGTCTTATTAACATAAATATAAATGTTAGTGAAGTTAATAAGAGTTAGATTACAGAAAATATAATTCAAGTGGTATAACCGACCATATATAACTTAAATAACATAAATATAAATGTTAGTGAAGTTAGTAAAAGTTAGATTACAGAAATATAATTCAGGTGGTATAACCGACCATATATAACTTAAATAACATAAATATAAATGTTAGTAGTCCAAAATTTGATATATTCGAGTCTGAAAATTATTAATACTTTCATACCTTGATTAGTGACTCGTGATCGTTTGAGATATCCTTTGATTACACTAAGCTCATCGTGCTGATAACGTGTTATAATTCAGTAGTTTATAACTACCTTTGGCTTATTTACTAATTAGAGACTTATACATATAAGTAAGAAAAGAGAGAGAGTTTATATATATGAAATATATATCAAAGTGTGTTTTTGAAGGCTAACATAGAGACCTTATTTATAGTGTAAAATATTACTATGCAAGCTATACAAAGTTGACTAAAATTTATCATCCATATGACTTTTTGTACTCATATTATAACATAAAGTACGTATTATTTACTCTTGATTTAATTTTAATTAATAATAATAATTTAACAAAATATAAGAAAGTTACCAAATTTATTTATTTTATTATGGGTACAACAATTGTTTTATCGGTACAAAACTCAAGACGTTCGATTTGTGCAACTCCAGCCCAAAATCAAAATCTCAAAAGTATCAACGGCGAGATTCGCCGTCTCTTGCTTCACCACCGCTCCAGCATGACTGTTTCCGGCGTCGCCGCCGCCATTGTTTGATAAGGTAAATATCTAACCCCCTCCAACTACACTCTCAATTCCATCTATATCTCTAATAACTGATTAATTTCGTCGATTAACTATGGTTAGCATCCTATTAATTGCGTCGATTAATTATGATTAGAACCTTTTTAATTTCGTGTCACACTTTCATCTATCCCAATTTTATTATTATTAATTTTCTTTGTAGTCTAAGTTTCACAATTTGTATGATATTTCGGTTAGCTGTGTCAGTTTAATTGATACTGATGTAGAACTCATTTGTATCTACTCTTTTTTCTTATGAATATATTGTGAATTTCATCTTTTTGTTGAATCAAATGTTTCAGTTTCGTTAACAAATTTAAACTGTTGAATACATTATCAAGTGGATTGTGTTTATGATAGCTTCCAACATGTTCACTAGTATACCTTGATATCATAAAAGGTTGTTCTAAAGCTCTAATTATAATTCATTCCAATTGTGATTATAAAGTCAGTGTAATCCAATCATAAGACCCGATGCTGCATAAAAAATATGAAAAACCCGTAAAATATTCTCCATATGCGATACACTTCTATCAGTAGTGATTACCACATCGTCGGCATAAAAGAGATGAGAAATATTAATATCAGATTGCCCGATCCTCGTATCCCTAATAAGGCCCAAGTCAACTGCATTTTTCAAAAAGGTTGTATTTAGGCTCTAGCTTAAATTAGTTTGAGATTATTTTTTGGCTTTGGATCATTTGAGTTCTTTCTAGTTCAACGTTTAACATAATATTCCTTTAAAGGAGTTTTGTATTATCATATATCAGGGTATTATTGGTCGTATTTATAAGTGTATAGATATCTAGCTCAGGTTGGTTAAGTAGTGCTGAATTTCAACACACTTTTTGTAAGTTATAAGCATTTGAGTTCGATTGAAGACATTATCTTTTGACTTCTTTTTTTACTGGCAGGATTTAGTTTTAATAACTCAAGATATATTAATTGTAACAATGAGTTCACCGATGCGAACGCCAGCACGTGCTCGTTCATTTCAAGAGAATAGTCGACTGGATGTTCAATCGGGAAGTTTAGAATCTTCATTACTCCAGCTTATTAATGATCATCAAATGGCCGGTGTCCGACTTCGAGAACAGACAGGTAAAATATAGTCGTTAGTTACGTTTAAAACTTGTGTTTCAACGGAACTTGATTTATACTGTAGTTGTTTAATTTGCAATTTACACAGAGAAATCGAAGAAAGAGGCAATAAAGAGTGCTTCTCGTGTATCGGATTTGTTAGTGGAAACTGTTAATGGAGGAGTTGAAGAGTGTTTCGTTAATGAGAAACGAATAGAAGTTGAAATTCGAGCATTGAAAGCTACGGTTATGCGATTTGCAAAGCAGACTGATCAGTGGCTTGCTACAACTCATGCTATTAATAATGCCATCAAGGTTAGCTTTTCATCTTCGTTTTATCACCTTATTTGTGCTCATTTACAAGTTACAACTTGTATATTGCCTTAATTCATATATATGATTAGTGTGTTTAAGTATCTCATATAGACAAATATATATAGAAGTTTAATATGGGTTTATTTTTGGTTTAATTAACAGGAAATAGGAGACTTTGAGAATTGGATGAAGACAATGGAATTAGATTGTAAAAGCATTACTGCAGCCATCTCCAACATTCATAAGTCATGATAAATTAATTAGACTATGTTATCCTTATCCCATTTTCTTCCATTTATTATCCATTATAAAATTATAAAATTTGGATTTATCATCACATCATGATGAAAATAAGAACTGTTATGTATATAGAACTGCCAGGTAGCTACAATTGTTATTACACCTAAAGAATATGGTTTTGTAGTTGAAAGTTAGAAGTGTCAAAAAGGGCTGGTTACAAGTAACTGCCTAAGATCAACTGACCCAATTTCCAAATAATTAATGTAAATCGGGGGTTGAAAATGGGCGGGTCTGGTTGGGCTGACTTACTTGTGCTCCAAACTGTACTAAAGAATGTAATGATATCTCATTATAATGTTTTGTTCCTTTTTAGGTCATGATAATAATCAGAAGATACACAGGTTAATGATTAACAAAATTATTTTCAGTTGAAGTAAAAACTACCTGAAGGATTGTTAATAAGCTGATGAACATTTCTTGAGAATTTTGTAGGTCTGCTTATGGTATTTTGGTAACACAATAAGCTGATAATTAGATAACTCAAAAACGGGTAGGCTATACTTGGGGAGGGGAGAATTGTTATTCAAGTATACGTGTCTTAACCGGGTTATCCGTGATCATATCAAGATATGCTGATAGTGAGGTTTGAACCTAAAACCCGTATGAGGATATTGGAACTCCAAGTTCATCAATTAGGAAATTCTAGTAATAAATTTTTTTTTTATCAATATTTGACTTGAAATAAATGTCGTGATTATCAAGATTATTAACAATTTTCTAATATAATCATTTTTTGGCCCTAAAAAAAAAAAAATTATTAACATTTTATTGGTAGTTTAGACCATTTGTATCGATCAAAAGAGACGACGTCTTTTGCTGAGGTGGATCCGAAAAACACCACACCCACCCGTATCCATGTGTTACTTTAGGCGTTTCTTGCCTCTGCGTTTCATTCCAACACAACAAGAAACACCCGTTTCTTGTTTTTATTATTATTTTAAAATAATATTTTTACCCCTTTTAATACTTAACCTAATTATATTTTAACACATCATCACAATACTCCTAACTAACACCAAAAAGAAAACACCACCACTACTCCACTCAAAAAAGAAGCACGTCCTACTTATCCAGAAAATGCAAAAAGACAATTGACACAAGCAAGAAAAACGCCTTAACAAGTGCTCGTAGTCCATTTCTATCATTTTCAATGTGCTCAAAATATAATATGCTCATTTATAGAATACTTAATTAGTGAGATGGTGTGTATATATATATATATATATATATATATATATATATATATATATATATATATATATATATATATATATATATATATATATATATATATATATATATATATATATATATATATATATATATATATATGGGCAGGATCAATGGAGAAGTAACCAATCGGGGGAAGCAAGAGGAAGCAAATTTTTTTTCCTCGTTTTTTTTGAATTTTTTTTCCCGGCATCAAGATCACACGAAAATATGAACATTTAGAAAAGAAACTTTGTGATGAATGTTATTATTTAGGCGGGAAAACGATTGACAAAAATAACATTCAAGATAATATTGTTCGCGAAGAATGTGAACGTTTTTTTTTACCATGTTTTGTGAATTAAAACTTAGCCCGATTTAGAGTTTAGGGTTTAGGGTTTGGTGTTTTGGGTTTATTCCATAAACCCAAAACACCATACCCTAAACCCTAAACCCTAAACTCTAAACTCTAAACCGTTCGTGTTAAAAACTCAATCTAAATCCTAAATCTAAACCCTAAACCCTAAATTTCTAATCCCTAATATCTAAACCTATAAACCCTAATATCTAAACCCTAATATCTAAAACCTCAACATACGCTCGAAAAACACGATAATTGTTATATATTACTTCTTCGAGCGTTTTCCCTTCAAAATAAAAATATTTATCACAAAGTGTCTTTATTAAATGTTCATATTTTCATCCAATCTATAATGTTCGTGAACAAAGTTTTTTCAAAAAACGAAAAAAAAAATTTGCTTCCCTCCGCTTCCCCCCGATTGGTTACTTCCCCCTTGATCCTACCACTATATATATATATATATATATATATATATATATATATATATATATATATAGTAGAAGGATCAAATGAGAACTTTTTTAGTGTGAGAACCCTGAGAACTCAAAAATATACTGAAATTCGAGCAAAAAAAGTGGCGGGCGAGCATAAACAACGAATTCGAGCAAAAATGGGGAAATTCGAGCAAAAAAAAGGCGTACAAAAAATTTGGTAGTCTAACAAAAAAAAAGCGGACGAACAAAAATGTGTTCTACATTTTCGAAATTCGAACAAAAAAATGTAGAACACATGATAATCGAACAAAAATGTGTTCTACATTTTTGAAATTCGAGAAAAAAATGCAGGCGAACAAAAAATTGATAGTCGAAAAAAAAGGCGGGTGAACAAAAATGTGTTCTACATTTTTGATAGTCGAACAAAAAAATGTAGAACACAGCAGTAGTCGAACAAAAATGTGTTCTACATTTTTTAAAATCGAATTTTTTTTTTGCTCGACTATAATTTTTTGTTCATCCGTGTTTTTTATTTTTTCTTGAACTTCCTTTTTTTTTCGCCCGTGTCATTTTTGCTCGAATTTTAGTGTATTTTGAATGTTTTTAGAGTTCCCAGAGTTCTCACAATAAAAAAGTTCTCACTGGATCCTCTCCTTATATATATATATATATATATATATATATATATATATATATATATATATATATATATATATATATATATATTGTAACGACCCTACTTTTTCCGTTATCTTTTACCGTTAATTATTTAACGACCGTTAATTGTTATTCGTTCCACGTCATTTCTATGATCTATATTATTATTTTAGTAATAATATATTAATTATTATGTGTTATATGAATATTTGTATTCATATTTCAAGTTATACGTTTCTACGTGTCGCGGATTTCTATCCGGCGAATCTTTTCGGTTTTCAAACCAACGGGCAATCTTTTGGGATTATTTAGTCCTAATTATTTTAAATATGATATTTTAATGTCATATGTTTATATTTAGTGTTTATATATTTTATTCGTAGCGTATTTGTTATCTCTCCGAAAAATCAATCGCGTAGCGGTGTTTTCGCGTTTTGGGCTTCGTTCGGACATTCGGGCCACAATTTATTGAGCATTTATCAAATTTGGCCCACTAAGGGGCCCACCCTACCAAAATTTCGGCCAACACATCCATGGGGAGGGGTGTTTGGTGCATTTTGGCTAAACTTGAGGCATTAGATGATAATACCTCACTACTTCCCTCATTTTTAAACCTAATCATTTTTTTTCTCATCTTCTCCTCCCCTCTCCCATCCTTAGCCATCACCTACACCACCACTTCTCATCATCATCTTCATTCAATTATAGCTTGGATCAAAGGGCTTCTTGTATAATCGGATTCTACTCTTCGTTCTCTACGCGACTACATCTTTTGATTCTTGATTAGGGTATAAACCCTAACCCTAGATTTTTAATTTTTCTTATATTTTCTGTATTTTAATTTTATATTGATAGTATGATGATTACATGTTATTGTATTGATGATTGTATGCGTAGAAATGCTCAAATATATATGTTTTCGGTTTGATTGAATTGGGACAGCAGCATTTTCGTTCATTTCTGATTATTTAACTGATATAAAAGTGAAATTAAAGTATCTATATGAGTTCCTCTCATCAAGACATTAATTTTAGACTCCGGATTCATGTCATTTCGATTCCCGGAGCTTAAGATATGATTAAAATGGTGTTATGTGGAGATTAAACTATGAAAACGAATTGAACCAGGTTTGGTCCGACTTTGTGACCATTTTAGAGTACTTAGGGTGTACTAGTGTGTTAGGATTGATGATGGGATGAACTTTCATGTTCGGGTCATCGAAATCCGAGCCACGGATCACCCGTTATAACTAAAACACGTTTTTGAGCGGATTAAAGGTCCAAACTGATTAAGAGCTGTAAGTCACGACTTGGTGACTGTTCTTGGGATGTTCTTGAGCACACTAATGTGTCGGATGAGTTGGTTAGGCGAAGATATATATAAGGCTCGCCGAAAACTGATTCCCGGGGCTCAAGCTATGACCCGATGAACTTTTGATTAAAACTTATGGTTATTAAATAAAACTTATGATATAAATAATGATTTTCATTATTATTAAATTACTTATGGTATAAAAAGTAATTATTATAATTTAAGACTTATGATATATATTTATTATATCATTTAATTATTACTTATGATTTAATTAAACTTATGATTAATAATACTTTTATTATTAATGGAAAATACTTATGATAAGTATTAAACTTATATTATGAAATTATTATAATAAGACTTATAATAAGGATTAATTAATTATTTAATTATTATAAGGCTTAGTTATTATTTAATTATTAAATACTTATGATTTAATACTTATAATTAGAAACTTATGATATGATTAATAATTCATTATTAATTAATAATACTTACGATATGATTTAAAATTTATTATTAATTAATAATACTTATATTATGACTAATATTTAATTAATTAATTAAATACTTATGTTATATTAAATATATTATTTAAACTTATGTTAACTTTAATAATTCATTTTAATTTAATTAAACTTATGTTATGACATAATTATACATATTTAACTTTAATTAACATTATAACTTATATTATTATTATAACTTATACTTTTAAAATTAATGTTGACTATGTTTGACCGAGGTTGACTTTTGAGTTGACTTTCGGTTGACTTTGACTTTCAGTTGACTTTTGTTGACTTTCTAAATAAGGAAACTTTCCTAACTTAAAACTTTCTAAAAATAGAAACTTTCTAAATTTGGAAACTTTTCAAAAATAGAAACTTTCCAAAAATAGAAACTTTCCAAAAATAGAAACTTTCCAAAAATGGAAACCTGCTAAAAATAGAAACTTTCTAAAAATAGAAAGTGTGTGTCCGTACGCTGTTCCGATCAAACTGATGCATGTTGAGTATTGTTCTATGTCTACTTGCAACATGTACAATAGCTATCATACTAAGACTTGACCTAAGTTAGTTATTTATATCGACCTGCTTTATTTATAGGTCGGCGTTGTGATCATTCCTGATCATTTTACTTCGTTTGCTGTTCGCTTATTTGTGTGGTTTCTTCATTTGCTATTAAGGTGAGTTATAGTCCCATTTTTCTATTTTAAATCTTTTGGGATGAGAATACATGCAATTTATTTCATATTTTGGACAAGTGGAAGTTGGTTTAAATTAATCATTGTGAGTCGAACAAAAATATTCTCTAATCTGGTAATTGTAATCACTGGTTTCTACTGGTGAACGTGAATCCTATGGATAGATCTATCGGGTTTGACAACCCCATTTCGAGCTAGTCGCGCTAGCAATTTATAATCGGAATGTTTAGTACTTCGTATTTAGTTGAAGATACACTTGTTCGGTGTATATTATTTATTGTGTTTGACAAGGGTAAATAAATGGTTAAGTGGTTACCAGGTGGCTTACGAAAAATGGAATAATATTTTTATATGTTTTCTAGCATATAATTTTGTGGTCCAAAAAGGGATTTTTATGTTTTCAAACATAAATTTTTATGGTTTAAATTAAATATTGTTTGCAATATTAAACCTATAATTCACTCAATATTTTTGTTGACAGTTACTCGCATGTTTTATTCTCAGGTTTATGATTGAATGTTTCCGCTGTGCTTAGAGAGTCTGCATATTTATGATGGCAGCTTTTGTTAAACAATAACTTGCATTCTATTTTGATACATTTAATAGTGGATGTTGTTGACTTTGTTTTGGTCAACTTTTGGTTAAGTAATAATGTATGGTTTTTCTAAACTTACATATTTTGGTAGATTTCCTTTATAGAAAATCATTTTTAAACAAAGAATGCAAGGTTATTTATTAAATTCATATAGAGTTATGATCAAGCTGTGGGACAAAGATAACGATGGTCGTCAAGTGTACTTTGACGGGTCGTTAAATATATATATATATATATATATATATATATATATATATATATATATATATATATATAGTGGTAGGATCAAGGGGGAAGTAACCAATCGGGGGGAAACGGGGGGAAGCAATTTTTTTTTTCGTTTTTTGAAAAAACTTTGTTCACGAACATTATAGATTGGATGAAAATATAAACATTTAATAAAGACACTTTGTGATAAATGTTTTTATTTTGGCGGGAAAACGCTCGAAGAAGTAATATATAACAATTATCGTGTTTTTCGAGCGTATGTTGAGGTTTTAGATATTAGGGTTTAGATTTTAGGGTTTAGATATTAGGGTTTAGATTTTAGGGTTTAGATATTAGGGTTTATAGGGTTTAGATATTAGGGTTTAGAAATTTAGGGTTTAGGGTTTAGATTTAGGATTTAGATTGAGTTTTTAACACGAACGGTTTAGAGTTTAGGGTTTAGTGTTTAGGGTTTAAGGTTTGTTGTTTTGGGTTTATGGAATAAACCCAAAACACCAAACCCTAAACCCTATACTCTAAATCGGGCTAAATTCTTCACAAAATATGAAGAAAAAAGACATTTACATTCTTCACGAACAATATTATCTTGAATGTTATTTTTGTCGATCGTTTTACCGCCTAAATAATGACATTCATCACGAAGTGTCTTTTCTAAATGTTCATATTTTCGTGTGATATTGATGCCGGAAAAAAATTCCAAAAAAACGAAAAAACAAAATTGCTTCCCCCCGTTTCCCCCCGATTGGTTACTTCCCCATTGATCCTGCCCCTATATATATATATATATATATATATATATATATATATATATATATATATATATATATATATATATATATATATATATATATATATATATATATATATATATGTGACGACCCTCCAAAATCGTCATTGATGGCGCCGTCAACTTAGGTCCCGTTACGCGGTCATAAGTATTTAAAACAAAGTTTGACCAAAATATATCGCATTCATTTCAAATGTAAGGGTGTTTTAAGGTTTACAACAGTAGTTCAACGACTAGTTACGTTACAACGTTTTAAGAACAAATGAAACCTATGCGACACAATTTAAAGTAAAGTCAAAAGACGCTCCATGTATACATGTATACTCGACATCCAAGCAAGTTTCAAAATAGTGTGCGGAAGCATGTATCACTTAGCGTTCAAGGACCTGAAAGAAACATAGAAATATTTGTCAACGAAAACGTTGGTGAAATCATAGGTTTAGTAAGTATGTATATTGAACCACAAGATTTAACGTTGAAATAATAGTAAACCATTCTAAAAGTTGTTGTTTGTATCACGAGCACCCAATTATCAAGGCTTAACTGTATACAAACCTCGGTATCATAGTGTTAGAACTACACTATACTCAAAATTACATTTCATCCACTAACGGTAGCTAACCGCCCGAATGAGGGTTCGTCAAACTCGTATGGATCCACACAACATAAGTTCTCGCTTACACCCTACAAGTGTAATTAATGATAATTGAATTGAGGCTTTTTGTTCTAACTCGTACGTAGAATATTTTTTTTCGTACTTATGTTCACTTTGTAAAACGAAACGCTTATGTTTTCTCATCCCAAGTATGAGTGTAAAAGAGTAAAAGTGGGATTATGATCTCACCTTGAGTGCACGAGTAAAAAGGTACTTCACAAGTAAAAGTGTGCAAGAACGAATGCTAGTCTTGACCTAAACAAGTAGGTTGTATCAATATCGGTAAAATACGAGGTCGGTTAAAGTTGTTCAATTAGTCCTATGGCTTGTTACGACTCGATTATATAGCATATGAGTCAAGTTGTCAAGTTTCATGCAAGATATAAGTACAAGAGGGAGGTTATAATGATTAAAAAAAGTATCGGTTAAATTTGACCGAAATTCAAACTTGGTCAAAGTCAACTCAAAAGTCGATGGGTCCGGGTCGGGTAACGAACAATTTTCTACACTTTATAATCATATATAAGTATGTTGGAACAAGTTTCATGTTAATCGGACATGTATAGCATAGCGGGAATTAAACGGTGTGACAAAAGTTAATACAAAACAGGAAGTGCTGATGGAGTCATGGTCGCGCCGCGCCAAGGGTTGGCCGCGCCGCGCCACCTCAGTTTACCAGATATCTCACAACTTGGAAAAAGGCTGACTTCGAATTACTCATGGAGCCGCGCCACGTGGCCATTTGGCGCGCAGCGGGAAAGCACCTGGGCAGACTTCTTTGGTTGTTGCAAAACATGAATCCTAAATAAAACCCTAAACACACAATAAATGCTCAAGCAACTCAGAAAACACATATGATACATCATTTGGTAATACTTATAACACCTAGTTCAACCAATACATTGACAACAATCATTCCAAACATTTATTACACCAAAATCCATCATTAATGTTCAACATAATTACTCCAAGTTCATTAAATGCATTTCATGATTCGGGAACCTAATTTACATATACGATATGTCGTTTCAAAGGTAGTTAAACATACATTGCAACTAAACACTTACCAACAACATTTCATAGCATTCAATGTATTAAAAGTTCATATTTAAGTCTATCAACCCCTAACCAAAAATCACAAAATCAATAATCATGTTAGTGAAGTTTTCCAAGTCAACCTACACATCAAATTAAAACTAATGATGCTAGTAACACATTTAATGCGTGCACTTTAGCATTTAACAATATTTAATCAACCAAAATTCAAGATTACACTAGTCACTTTTCAAGTTCAAGCTAGTTACACAAAAATGACAAGAACGAGCAAAAAAATCGCATATTCATGTTAGACTCGAGCCATAGACACTAATTAACACTTTTATAAGTCAAGAACACCAAGACCAAGAAATCTAGAGTTTTAGAAAAGTTACCCACTAGAGATGAAATTTGTATGGAATTGAAGAGGAAGATGCAAGGATTCCAGATATGTAATTTGTTTTAATGTTAGCTTCCTTGAAATGATTTAGATGATGATTCTTTGATTATGAAGATTTGGAGAGAAAATGGAAGTAGCAAAAGTAGGGAGGTGAAATGAGTGGTGAGGAAGAGGGATTGACTAGTTGACCTAGTCACTAGTTTGGTCTCTTCGCAACTTTAGTCCCTCGAGTTTAAAAGCGGGTGCGTGAATTAACCATATGAATTATTTAAATACGCTAGAGTAAATGGGAGATGTTATAATTAAATAACGGACTTTAAATAATTAAACGGAAAGTAAACGAAAAAAGAAGGGTTATTACATTACCTACCCCTTAAAAGAAATTTCGTCCCGAAATTTAGTTGGAAGTAGTAGTCGTCGTTTCTTCCTTGAGACCTTGCGTTGCCAATTCTACGAATAAGTGAGGTTACTTCCTTTTCATTTGATCTTGTCTTTTCCACGTAAACTCGGGTTCTCTTTTGGCATTTCAACGAACTTTGACAATCGGGATTCTACTTTGTTTTAGCGTCTTGACGGAGTGGTCCATAATTTCAGCCGGTTCTTCCACGAAGTGAAGTTTGTCATCAATAATAAGCTCCTTGAGAGGGATGATGAGTTCTGGTTCGGCAAGGCACTTCTTCAAGTTGGATACATGGAATGTAGGATGAACGGAGATCAATTGAGTTGGAAGATCTAAATAGTAAGCAACGGGTCCAATACGCTCCAAGATTTCAAAAGGACCAATATATCGCGGATTTAGCTTTCCACGTTTCCCGAAACGGATTACACTTTTCCAAGGTGCGACTTTTAACATTACGCGGTCACCCACTTGGAATTCGAGATCTTTACGTCTAATGTCGGCATAGCTCTTTTGATGACTACGGGCCGTCTTGAGTGTTTCTCGGATTTGAACCATCTTCTCGGTTGTTTCATGGATGAGTTCGGGTCCGGTGATTTGCTTGTTACCAACTTCGGCCCAACAAATAGGGGAACGACTTTTACGGCCATATAAAGCATCGAAAGGTGCGACGTTAATACTCGAGTGATAACTATTGTTGTAAGAGAATTCGGCTAGAGGAAAATGCTTTTCCCAAGCTATTCCGAAGTCAATAATACAAGCTCGTAACATGTCTTCCAAGGTCTGAATCGTGCGTTCGCTTTGTCCGTCGGTTTGTGGATGATATGCGATACTCATGTATAAACGTGTTCCCAAGGCTTCTTGTAAGGCACCCCAAAATCTAGAAGCGAAACGGGCATCTCGGTCGAAAATAATCGATAAGGGCACACTGTGATGGGATACAATCTCCTTTATGTAAAGTTGTGCAAGTTTGTCCATTTTGTCAGTTTCTTTCATAGCTAAGAAGTGAGCGGATTTGGTGAGACGGTCAATAATAACCCAAATGGTATCATAACCGCCTACCATTTTTTGTAGTTTCGTGATAAAGTCCATCCTTTCCCACTTCCATCGCAGGATTTCGGGTTGTTGAAGTAATCCGGATGGCCTTTGATGTTTGGCTTTGACCTTGGAACAAGTTAAACACTTTTCAACATAAGTAGCAACGTCCTTTTTAATGTTCGGCCACCAATATTGTTCTTTGAGATCGTGGTACATCTTACCGACCCCGGGATGAATCGAATACCTTGATTTATGGGCTTCGTCTAGGATAAGGCTTCGTAAATCCCCATAACTAGGCACCCAAATTCTTCCGACAAAATGCCAGAGTCCGGTCTCCTTAACCTCGAATTGAGAGACGAGAACGTTCAAGTGTTCGTGAGAAATATTTTCATCTTTGAGAGCCTCATCTTGGGCTACACAGATTTGGCTATTGAGATTGGTGTGGATGGTGATGTTTAAGGCTCGGACACGAAGAGGTTCTATTCTTTCCTTTCGACTCAAGGCATCAGCTACTACATTTGCCTTCCCGAGATGGTAACGAAGTTCATAATCGTAATCGTTCAATGTTTCGATCCACCTTCATTGTCTCATGTTTACTTGTTTTTGATCGAATATGTGTTGGAGGCTTTTGTGATGGTGAAGATAGTACTTTTGGTTTCGTAAAGATAGTGTCTCCACATTTTGAGTGCAAAGACAACGGCTCCAAGTTCGAGATCGTGTGTTGTGTAGTTTTGTTCGTGGATTTTCAATTGTCGAGAGGCATAAGCAATAACTTTCTTTCATTGCATCAATACACACCCAAAACCATGTTTTGAGGCATCGCAGTATACAATAAAATCATCATTACCTTCGGGAAGAGATAAGATAGGAGCGGTGGTTAACTTTTTCTTTAAGGTTTGAAACGCCGACTCTTGTTCGGCCGCCAAAACGAATTTCTTTCCCTTGTGAGTTAACGCGGTTAAAGGAAGTGCAACCAAAGAGAAATCTTCGATGAATCTACGATAATAACCAGCGAGGCCTAAAAATTGACGAATATGAGTAGGAGTAGTGGGGGCATCCCAATTACTAATAGCTTCGATTTTCGCAGGATCGACTTTAATACCTTGATCACTTACAACATGACCAAGAAATTGAACTTCCTTTAACCAAAATTCACACTTGGAGAATTTGGCATAGAGTCATTCTTGTCTCAAGAGTTCAAGCACAAGTCGGAGGTGTTGTTCATATTCTTCTTCGCTTCTTGAATAGATTAAGATATCATCTATGAATACGATAACGAATTTGTCTAGATATGGCTTGCACACGCGGTTCATAAGATCCATGAACACCGTCGGCGCATTAGTTAAACCAAACGACATTACAAGAAATTCATAACTACCATAACGAGTCCGGAAAGCAGTTTTGGAGACATCTTCCCCCTTAACCCTTAGTTGATGATAACCTGAACGGAGATCAATTTTTGATTATACACAAGACCCTTGTAGTTGATCAAAAAGGTCATCAATGCGTTGAAGAGGATATCGATTCTTAATCGTCAATTTATTTAGTTCACGATAGTCGATGCACATTCGTAGGGATCTATCTTTCTTCTTAACGAATAAAATCGGAGCGCCCCATGGTGAATGGCTAGGTTGGATAAAGCCACGATAAAGTAGTTATTGAATTTGACTTTGTAATTCTTGCATTTCGGATGGAGCAAGTCTATATGGTGTACGTGCTACGGGTGCGGCTCCCGGGATAAGATCGATTTGTAATTCAACCGGTCGATGAGTGGAAGACCCGGCAATTCTTCGGGAAATACATCGGAAAAGTCACTAACAGTTGGCACATCATCGATATGCTTCTCATCGGTCTCGACTTTCTTAACGTGGGCTAGGATCGCAAAGCAACCCTTACGAAGATATTTTTCAACTTTAAGGCACGAGACGAGGTTGAGTCCGGTGCAACTCTTATCGCCATAGACAATCAAGGGTTCACCATTCTCGATAGGAATTTGAATTGCTTTAAGATCGCGAAGGATGTAAGATTTTGTTTTGGCTAACCAATCCATACCGATTATTACATCAAAGCTCCCTAGTTCTATAGGTATCAAGTCAATTTCAAACTCTTTACCCAATAAGTTTAACGTACACCCCCGATAAAATTGGTCGGCACTCAATAGTTTCCCGTTGGCCACTTCAATGGTATAATAGTATCTAGGGGGAGTGGTGGAGCGCAAAAAGCATGAGTCAAGTTCTTGGATACAAAACTTTTATCGGCACCCGAATCGAATAAACAAGAAACATAAGAGTTGTTGAGAAGAAACGTACTCGTGACTAGTTCATCGTCATCTAGGGCCTCATTGGTGTTAATGTTGAAAGCTCGGTCACGTGCATTAGGGTTAGCTTTCTTCTTTGGGCATGTATTTCTAAAATGACCCGATTGGCCACATTCGTAACAAACACCCGTTTTTGGTGCATTGGGCCCCTTTTTAGCGACCAGAGCGGTACTTCTACAATCGTTGGCCATATGGCCACTTCTTTGACATTTGTTGCAAAACGGCTTGCCACATTCACCTAAATGATGTTTGTGGCACTTGTTACAAAAAGGTAGATTTCCGGCATAAGCTTTCTTGCCGTCGGAGGTGAAAGACTTCTTAGTGAAGTTGTTGTTGTAGTTGCTTGATTGGGGGGCTTCCCACTTTCTTTTGTTGCCACCCGATTTATCCTCAGCCTTTGGTGTCGGTACTTCAATTACATCCACCATTTCCATCAATTGGTGGGCCATCTTTAAAGCTTCTTGTTGGTTAGTGGGTTTGGATGACATTACCCCGTGTTGAATGCTCTTAGGGAGGTCATCCATGTAAAGTTCAACCCTTAGGGGCTTGTGAGTCACGAGGTTTGGACACATTAATGCTAGCTCGGCAAACCATTGATCATAAGCTTTAAGGTCATTTCGGACCGCTTTTAAATTAGCTCATGTTCGAGCCTTCGAGTCTCTTCACGTGGGAAGTTTTCAGTGATAATCTTTTCTCTTAAATCGGCCCAAGAGAGTATGTGGGCTTCATCGGTACTCACCGATTGCACATACGTGTTCCACCATGTGAGAGCGATACCGGCGAAAGTGTGGGTGGAATACTTGACTTTGTCTTGGTCCCGGCAACCGCTTATGCTAAAAACGGCTTCCGTTTTCTCAAACCATTGGTTTAGAGCAACCGGTCCCCCGGTTCCATCGAAAATGTGAGGTTTGCACCCCATGAAATTTTTGTAGGAGCATCCTTCATTTGAATTATTGGCTCCATGGCTGTTGTTGTTGTTGTTATGGTTGTTGTTATTAGAGGAGTGACCGTCCATGGCCGCATCTACGGTGGTGGCTATCATTCGTTGAAGAGCTTGTTCGGGAGTTTCGGGAGGAGTATTGCGTTGACCTCGGCGAGCCATTGTTCCTTCAAGACACAAGAATATCGTTGATTAGTATTCTCAATAATACTAATCGTGATATGGAATAAAGATAGAGAGAAAAATTTCCTTGACCAGCCCTAAATTCTTTATGTTATAATGTCTGAACGTCCACATGAGTTACCGTAATATAATCCCAGTCATTATATTACCCTAACTCACATGTTCATTTAACATTACTCCATAAAGTCAAGATGGCGTGTCAACCAAATCAAACAACATGAGATTAAGATGAAATAGGAGTTAGATATGAATAGAAGAATTCAAGTATAAATGTACAAGTAGTCAAGCAAGTCCTACTTCAAGTCTATATGCCGGTTGTAGTCTAGACTCACTAATGCACCCTATGACTCGGGGTTGACACCAATGAACTCTAAATCCCTATAACCAATGCTCTGATACCACATGTGATGACCCGCCAAAATCGTCATTGATGACGCCGTCAACTTAGGTCCCGTTATGTGGTCACAAGTTTTTAAAACAAAGTTTGACCAAAATATGTCGCATTCATTTCAAATGTAAGGATGTTTTAAGGTTTACAACAGTAGTTCAACGACTAGTTGCGTTACAACGTTTTAAGTACAAATGAAACCTATGCGACACAATTTAAAGTAAAGTCAAAAGACGCTCCATGTATGCATGTATACTTGACATCCAAGCAAGTATCAAAATAGTGTGCGGAAGCATGTATCACTTGGCGTTCAAGGACCTGAGAGAAACATAGAAATATCTGTCAACGAAAACGTTGGTGAAATCATAGGTTTAGTAAGTATGTATATTGAACCACAAGATTTAACGTTGAAATTGAAATGCCCCGTTCATACCGATTATAAACGTTACATAATAATTGATTTCATTGCGAGGTATTTGACATCTAGATGATACATTTTACAAATAATGCATTCGTTTTTAAAAGACAAACTTTCATTACATCGAAAGTTGACAGGCATGCATACCATTTCATAATATATCCAAATTATAAATGACTTAATAATAATCTTGTTGAACTCAACGACTCGAATGCAACGTCTTTTGAAATATGCCATGAATGACTCCAAGTAATATCTCTAAAATGAGCAAATGCACAACGGAAGATTTCTTTCAAACCTGAGAATAAACATGCTTAAAATTGTTAACCAAAAGGTTTGTGAGTTCATAAGTTTATTGTAAACCATAAAATTCAGTAATTTTGATCGACCACAAGGTTTAAATATGCATGGTACAAATGGGCCCGAATCTTATACCCACCTATAATGTACATGCGATTTCTTTTAAATACAGTACACCTTTCTCGTGTACGAAACCATTTTTCATAAATCTTAGTAACCGTACACATATCTCGTGTACAAAATAACATACACACAACTTGTGTATAAAATCATTCTCTCTATACATAATCTCTGCTTGGTAACCGACCTTAACATTTAATGCGCATAAATAATATCCCCAAAATAGAACCTCTCGTCTGTATAAATATATAAACCCCAAAGTACTAAAACCACGCCCACTAGCTCTTCTGTCTAGTGAACATTCTGGGTGGGGGTGTTAAACCCGGTAACTACCTTTAGGATTCGCGTCAATTAGCAGGCAATTATAACGTCCAAACTAATTCTTAGGTTACCAAGCTATAATAATCAGGATGAAATATTCACATCAATTAGTGGCAATTATAATGTTCAACTAATTCAACAGAACTTCTGTCTGTATAATAATTCATTAGAGGAATGTTTTGCTTGTGTCTATCTCGTCAAACATTTATAAAAGCATTTCATGTATTCTCAGTCCCAAAAATATATATTGTAAAAGCATTTAATAAAAAGGGATTAAATGAAACTCACGCATATAAATATTGTAAAACAGTTATTAAAACTTTGCATGAATTCATAGTCCAAAAATGTAATGAGTAAAAAGGGAGCAAATGAAACTCACGATACCATATTTTGTAGTAAAATATGCATACGACGGAACTGAACAATGCAAGGTTGGCCTCGGATTCACGAACCTATATCAATTATATATATTAACACATTGTAAACAAATTTATATATATATTATTATTAGTGTTATAATTGTTATTTTAATAATTTATGTGTTTCATTATTAACTTAAATATATTTATTTTATATAAAAATTTATAAAGTATTAATATAGTTTTATTAAGTATATTTTTATATAATTGATGTGCGAGCGATGGTGTACAAAATACTATTATTGTTTACTACGAAATACGATGAAATATTACACAAGTTTTATTAATTTACAGATGGGATATACCTAAACCTTGCTACAACACTATAGGCAGTGTACCTAATCGTAGAGTAGTGTAGTTTTTAGTAAGTCCAGTTCGTTCCACAGGGAGCTAGTGATTACGTACTATATTTTTAACAACTATATTTATATAAAAAATATATAATTATAATTATATATAGTAATAATAATATATAAAAGGGGGGGTTTTACCGTTTAATGACCGGTTTGTCGATTTTATATTTTAAGCGTAAAGATAAATGACGATAATTAAAGTGCGTAAAATAAATAACAATATTTAAAGTTGCGATAATTAAAATTACAGTAAATAAATGTACGATGAGAAATACAATAAAAGTATTATGCTTATTTAAACTTCCGTAATCATGATGGTTGACGTTTTGATTTTAATTCATTATTCTGGGTTAATTGTCCTTTGTCCTGGATTATTTGAAACCTATCTGGTTTTTGCCCATAATAGTCCATCGGTCATAATTATAAAATGCTCGTCAAATTAACCTTATTCCCGAAGTCAAATATTCCAACTAATTAGGGATTCAAACTGTAACAAGGTTTTAATACTTTGTTAATAATTACACCAGGTTATCGACTGCGTGTAATCTAAGGTTTTAATACTTTGTTAACAATTACACCAATTACCCTTGTATGTAATCCACCCCTGTTTTAATGAGATATGAATATTAATTTACCCACTTGATCAGTTTGAATAATCAATTACCCAACCCGAATAATTAATTAAATGATTGTAAAAGATGTCGTATAAATGTCACTAAATAGGACATGCATAATCATTTAATAATTATTAGATTAACTAATTTGAAGATAGGTTCGACAGATTCCAATGAGTTGTCATTCGATTAGACAATACCCCCATCTATTAATGGTCTATAGTCCAATGTCCACAAGTGTCGGTCTTTTGTCCAATCCCTAATTATGGTACAAAATCCAATAACCCCGTCTTAATATTTAGTCCAACATCACGATTACTTCGGCTCAAATAAGCATAACAATAACTTAGTTACAAGACATTAATTTAAAAAGGAAGAACATAGCTTACAGTGATTATTAATTTCGTAGCGTCGCACGGACAGAGTTTCGACTTTAAAACCCGTAAAACATTTCTTACAATAACCTTATTATTAAAATTAACTTAACTTAAAATTATAATATAAATATAAATTATAAATATAGAGAGAAAGAAAAAGATTGAATTATGATTCAATCTGGTGTACGTTGATCGAGCAGAATGCATTGGCTTTTATAGGCATTTTTGTCCCAGGCAGCACCGCGATTGCGATGTATTTGTGCCTTGGAGCTCCACGATTGCGGAGGATCGAATTCCAGCTCATCTAATAAATACAAAATGTGGGCTGCTGAATAAATATATAATATAATATATATAATTAATTATATATTATATTATATTCTTGTGCATAGTTGACTTGTAATTTTAGCTCCGTTGAGTCGTACGTTGATAGTTAGTTCATGTCTCGGTTTCGGATTTTCGAACGCCTTTTTGTATGCTTAGATATCTTGTACTTTGAGTTTCGCGACTTGTACTTTTGTCATTTTTAGACGTTATTCATCAATAAAGTGAACCACTTGGATTGTATCTTGTACATTTGAGCTTTTTGGTCATTTGCGTCTTCAAATCATCATTTTTGTCTTTCGTCTTCGCACTTATTTATTTAAACGAATATTACTTGAAAATAGAACAATTGCAACTGAAAACTTTACATATTGGAAGGATATTGCGCCTAAATATATGTTCATTTGGAGCACTATCAAATATCCCCACACTTGAACGTTGCTTGTCCTCAAGCAATATAGAACTTGAAATTAAATCACACTTCACTCGAATCACTTTTTTATTCTCACACTTTATTCATCAGTGATTTTGATACGGCGGTATAAACAATGATAGTAACAATGTGGTTTACAGTCCCACATGACTATAAAAATTTAGATCCTTTAAGGAAATTGGATCTTTATGAAAACATTTGATCTTTTGAAAATTCATTCTAGCTTTTACCCTTGATAAGTTTTCCGGAATAACCCTTCACCGGTGTTTGTAAATTGTTTTTGTGGGTTTCAAAATTTTAAAAATTTTGCTCAAAACTTGCGGTTTTGTGTCACCCACTTACTAACCTTGTATTAGGAAAGCACACGTCCAGTATACTTGTTCCGTATATTACCTTTCGGTAAACTACCGTCCGGTTGTAAAGGAAAGCGTTGAACAAGTAACTGTTAAGGCAATGTCTAATGACATGCAGATGTTCATGGTCCACAAAGTGTCGGATGCAATTACGAGACAGATCCTCTCATGGATAGGATAAGTCTGACCACTTGGCGATCATGTTTGATGCTGAGGTCCGTGAATTTCCTGCTGATTTTAGAGATGACTTTTCTAGATTTTTCGCCAACCTACAACTGGTCTGGACGACAACTTCCTGACCTAAATCAAGAAGCACGTATCTTTTTCGGAAGATTTTACTTCTTTTTAATGATGGAATTGATTCATCGTGTAGATCCATCTTTCTTTCAAATATATTACAGTAAATCGGGTAAAACTGATTAGTTTAGTCCAAAACAAAAGTACCTGCAATAATCTTGTAAAAATATGCGATATGTGTTAAAGAACATGGTGCATTCTTCCGACACTTAGCTTTTATTTATTTATTTCTTTGCCTTTTTATTCTCTTCTATTCTATTTTAAATGAATTCAAACGTTTTGAGTTGTTTCTCAATTTATGTCCTTTTCAAGGTAACAATAATTTCGGTATTCACCTAGTTTTATCGTTCATAAATATGTATAAACATGATTTTGAATTCATTTAGTTGAAAATTTTACAAATTTTCACAAAATTTGGCAATTAAACTAAATGTAAACTCGAGAGAATTTATAACCCTTCCCCACACTTGAGATCTTGCAATGCCCTCATTTGTAAGAAATCAGTAAAAACATAAATTCATGAGGGTGATTAGCGTAGAAAAATGATTAAAAATACCGAGTTTGCAAACATATTGTTTTATATCACATTTGTTTTTCGTCTTGTTGTCAAAATTAATAGCTTTTGCTGAACTTAATGTCAGTCTTTGAAAGTGCGCTGTTTTACCCTGTTTTGTACATAATATAAACTACAAACATATATACATATTTTTGAAGTTGGGTATATTACCCCACATTCACATAATATTTTTGGCATACTTTAAATCAATAATATTAAAATAATGATAATAAAGTTTGTCACCCCGCCCTTTGGTAAAGCAATTTCGGTACTATGACCTAGTGTTTAACTCACGATGAATTTTAGAAATCATTTTTTAAACTTAATGAAATAAAGTTAATTTTATTTTTAAATACACACAAAACTTGAATTTAAAAAGCGTATTAATTTCATACAAAACCTACAATTGGGAAAAAAAAAATTTAGAATGGGGGGAGAAAACTAGTTCTTTAGTGTCTGCTAGTGGAAAAGACCAATCAGATTCCATTCTCGGAACTACACGAGAACATAACAACTAACTCTAGACAGCATTATTTCTTAGAACATTTGAATCTCCCCACACTTAGGTAGCTGTGGTGTTGAAATTGTGATTAACTTCATCGTCAATTTCTCTTGGACCATAATCAACTTGCATATCTGTGACATTTACTTTAAGCCATTGGTCGGATTCCTGTGTAATATCCACAAATTCAACTAGTTTCCCCTTTTCTTTAGGCGATAGATTGGATACTAACCGGTTACACAACTTAAAGTTCCCCTTGGTTCTAGCATCGCGAATCTGCTTAATAAGTTTCTTCATTGAACTATTAATAACGGGGTCATTTAATTTCGTATCAACAACGGGGTTCTTTGTTATAAGGTCATCATTAGGTGTTACTTCATCTTCCCCACACTTAGGCGTTTTATTATTGTTAAGCACTACCATTGGAGTTGGTAAAACAATATGGTTCTTACCAATCGTTTTTATTGGTTCAACGGTTTTGGTTGGTGGAGATATAGACTTTCAAATCATAAAGGTGATCGATTTTTCACCATTACTAAGTGTCATTCTACCCTCTCTTACATCAAATAACGCCCCGGTGGACGCTAAGAATGGTCGACCTAAAATTAAAGGAATGTTTGAGTCCTCTTCTATGTCAATGACAATAAATTCGACTAGAAAGGTTAAATTACCTACTTGAACGGGTAGGTTGTCAGCAATTCTAACTGGGTGCCTAATGGTTTGATCAAAGAGTCGAACACTCATCTCCGTTGGACTTAACTCACCTACTCCTAATCTCTTATATAATGAAAGAGGCATAACACTCATACTTGCACCTAAATCTACTAGTGCATCATACATGACACAATCACTAAGTAGACAAGGAACAATAAATTCACCCGGATCACCCAACCTGGGTGGAAGTTTTGGTGGAACTGTCTTCACCGGGTTTACTTTTACGGTTTTTGTTTCTTACACTTTCTTATTCTTCTTCTCCTTTCCAAAGGTATCATAAACTTTATTACCTATTACTTGCTCATACTCAACTCCTTTTCTTGGAAACGGGATGGGTGGTCTGTTTGGTGCCACCACTGGATTTACATACACGGGTGGTGGTGGTGGTGGTGTAACTTCTTCATTGTTACTCAGATCTAAAACTTTCTCATCTTCTGTTGCTGGTTCTTTAGAATTTGTTGATACCATATTAACATTCTCATTCTGAGGATTTACTTCAGTATTATTCGGTAGCTTTCCGTGTTCTCTCTCACTCATCATGCTAGCAAGAGTACCTACGTGTTCTTCTAGATTCAAAATAGAAGCTTGTTGAGTTCTAAATGACTGATCAAATCTCTCATTCGTTTGGGTTTGAGTTGTAATAAATTGTGTTTGAGATTCAACTAGCTTTTGTACCATTTCTTCCAGATTTGACTTTTTCTTATAGGTTTGTTGTGGTGGTTCATACAAGCTAGGTCTTTGTTGATTGAAAGTGTTGTTTTGAGTTGGTTGGTTATTCAGACCTTGTTGGTTATACGAGTTATTGTTGGGTCCATTTGGATTGTAAAGAATGTTTTGATTTCGATTGAAGTTTGGCCTTGGCGGTTGATAATTATTTTGATAATTATTTTTCGGCCTTTGGTTCATGTAGGAAACATTCTCATGTTGTTCCATCGTTTGTTCAATGTGAAAATCTTTCATTAAGTGTGGTCCACCGCATTGCTCACAACTGATTCGTATTGTGTGAATATCTTTAGTTATCTTTTTCATTCGTCTCTCGAAAGCATCTATTTTTGCGGAAACGAAATCAAAGTCATGGCTAGAATCGGCTATAGCCGCTTTAGATGAATGAAAGATATCTTTTTCCTGATGCTACTCATGAGAGTGGGAGGCTGTATTATCAATTATCTTGTGAGCTTCGGTTGCGGTTTTCTTCATAATGGAACCACCAGCTGCTGTGTCTATGTCTTTTCGTGTGGTGACGTCAACGCCTTTATAGAAGATTTGCACTATTTGAAAAAGTATCTAAACCGTGTTGAGGACATCCTTTCAACATCCTTCGGAATCTTGTCCATGCCTCATATAACGTTTTATTTGGCTTTTGCATGAACGTGGCAATTTCTCCTTGAAGTCTCACGACTTTAGATGCCGGAAAGAATCTTTTAAGAAATTTCTCAACTAAAACATCCCATGTGTCAATCGCTTCTTCAGGTAACGATTCTAACCAATCTTTGGCTTCTCCCTTTAAAGTCCAGGGGAACAACATAAGATAAATAGTTTCATCCTCAACTTCTCGGATTTTAAATAGATTACAAATCCTATTAAAAGTTCGAAGATGTTCGTTTGGATCTTCTTTTGTTGTACCACTAAATTGCCACTGATTAGTGACCATGTGTAGGATTTGTCCTTTGATTTCAAAATCTGGCGCATTAACATCTGGGTGAATAATGGCATGACCTTGGCCCGTGCATATGGCTCTCATTCGGTCTTCCATACTTTGAGGTTCCGTTTCTTCCATATTTGAATTTGCTGAATCTAAATCACTAGAGGATTCTGTTTTAACGGTTTCTTCCTCGATAATCTCTGGATGAATAATTTGTGGTTCAGGAGGAATGATTAGTGGTTCAGGATCTCTGAATTGTCCTTGAATATCCTCCGGGTCCTCAATTGTGAAGTCGGTTTCAAAAAATGGATTATCAAAAATTTGAGTTGGAGTACTTGTTCGACTAGATGATGATTCTAAAGAAAAATCAACGGCGATAATATTGGCTAGATGTCTTGATCGGGTTATAGGTGGTGAACGTATGAAAGGTGGTGAACGTTTTGCTCGGTGCATTCACTGAATATCCTATTAGTTATAAAAAGAGAAATAAAAATTATATAAGCTATCAAATTAATAGACTTTTCTGATTTTGCCCACATTTCGAATAGCCAATAGATGCAGCAGGTAGCCAGGACCCTTTAAATCGGAAGCTCACAACTCGCCACTAACAAATTCAACTATTACTACGAACCAGAAAATTTGGATGTCTATCAATTTAATTGCTTAAAATAATTTTTCGTCGAAATTTTGAAATAAAAATCTATGTCCTAAAAACTAGAGCGTAGAAATGAAAAAGAAAAAGAAACGCATCGAAAAACGTCAAAAAAATAAAAGTCAAAAAACAATCTATAACTTAGAAACTAAAATTTTACGTCTAAAAGCTTAGCGTCTAAAAACTTAAAACTAAAAAGTAGCGACTAAAGTCTTAAATCTAAAGGTACTAAAAATGTAATTCTAAAAGGAAAATCGGCAATTACTTAGAAGGTACTAAAATCTATAAACTGCGTCGCAAAATTCTAAGGCGCCTAAATCTTAATCTAAAGAAAAAGCACTTAAGGGATTTTACGGCGAAACTTAAAGATCTAGAAATACTACGGCAAAATACTAAGCTTAAAACTATATATTATGAACGATAATTATAAAGACTACGTACTAATTAATAAAAAGATACAAATTATAAAAGGATATAATCTAAAAATGATAAAAATAAAATTTTATATAAAAATATTATTTTTATATTATTTTTATAAAAATATTAATCTATATAATTAATAATAATAATAATTAAACTTATTATTACAATTCAAATATAAAAACTAGAATTAAAAACTAATTAATAAACTTAAACCCTAAATAATAATAATAATTAAATCTTAACCCTAAATAATATAATTGATTATAATTAAACCCTAATCCATATTAATTACGCGTACTAGGTTGTCAGTCAGATCTCCTCATGCGATCGCATGGAAATAGAGTAGTGGGCTCATGCGATCGCATGACCCAATGTTCTAGGAATTATCCGGGCTTCGAAGGCTTCGACCCAGTTTAATATTTATATTTATTATTTGATTTTAATTTTCTAATTTTATATTATAGAAAATATTTATATAATTTTAAAATAAACTTATATTTTAAAATCTAAAAATAAAGGTACTTGTTAATTTTATATATAACATCTTAAAAATATATTTTTTTTCTTTTTATTATAATTTTTTAACACTTATTATAAAAAGAAAATATTTTTACAAAATTATGAATAAGAATTATATATTTTAACAAAAATATATTTTTAAAAAAATATAACGTTTTTCACCGAGTCCCCGGCAACGGTGCCAAAAACTTGATGTGCGAGCGATGGTGTACGAAATACTATTATTGTTTACTACGAAATACGACGAAATATTACACAAGTTTTATTAATTTACGGATGGGATATACCTAAACCTTACTACAACACTATAGGCAGTGTACCTAATCGTAGAGTAGTGTAGTTTTTAGTAAGTCCAGTTCATTCCACAGGGAGCTAGTGATTACGTACTATATTTTTAACAACTATATTTATATAAAATATATATAATTATATATAGTAATAATAATATATAAAAGATGGTTTATACCGTTTAATGACCGGTTTGTCGATTTTATATTTTAAGCGTAAAGATAAATGACGATAATTAAAGTGCGTAAAATAAATAACAATATTTAAAGCTGCGATAATTAAAATTACAGTAAATAAAAGTACGATGAGAAATACAATAAATGTATTATGCTTATTTAAACTTCCGTAATCATGATGTTTGACGTTTTGATTTTAATCCATTATTCTGGGTTAATTGTCCTTTGTCCTGGATTATTTGAAACCTATATGGTTTTTGCCCCTAATAGTCCATCGGTCATAATTATAAAATGCTCGTCAAATTAACCTTATTCCTGAAGTCAAATATTCCAACTAATTAGGGATTCAAACTGTAATAAGGTTTTAATACTTTGTTAATAATTACACCGGGTTATCGACTGCATGTAATCCAAGGTTTTAATACTTTATTAACAATTACACCAATTACCCTTGTATGTAATCCACCCCTGTTTTAATGAGATATGAATATTAATTTACCTACTTGATCAGTTTGAATAATCAATTACCCAACCCGAATAATTAATTAAATGATTGTAAAAGATGTCGTATAAACGTCACTAAATAGGACATGCATAATCATTTAATAATTATTAGATTAACTAATTTGAAGATAGGTTCGACAGATTCCAATGAGTTGTCATTTGATTAGACAATACCCCCCATCTATTAATGGTCCATAGTCCAATGTATACAAGTGTCGGTCTTTTGTCCAAACCCTAATTATGGTACAAAATCCAATAACCCCGTCTTAATATTTAGTCCAACATCACGATTACTTAGGCTCAAATAAGCATAATAATAACTTAGTTACAAGACATTAATTTAAAAAGGAAGAACATAGCTTACAGTGATTATTAATTTCGTAGCGTCGCACAGACAGAGTTTTTGACTTTAAAACCCGTAAAACATTTCTTACAATAACCTTATTATTAAATTTAACTTAACTTAAAATTATAATATAAATATAAATTATAAATATAGAGAGAAAGAAAAAGAGTGAATTCTGATTCAATCTGGTGTGCGTTGATCGAGCAGAATGCATTGGCTTTTATAGGCATTTTTATCCCAGGCAGCTCCGCGATTGCGATGTATTTGTGCCTTGGAGCCCCGCAATTGCGGAGGATCGAATTCTAGCTCATCCAATAAATACAAAACGTGGGCTGCTGAATTTGTGGTTACTCGATTGTCTTATTGAAGTGAAGATTCGATGGGTACAAATTGCAGACAGGAAGGACAATTCATTTTTCAATAAGGAGAATAAGAAAATAAAGCAGATAATTACATGTAACAGAATTTTATTTTATATTTGAGATATTAAGTTCATTTGTTTAGATTTAGAGACAAGAATATATATTGTTGATGTGGATATGAAACTGATTCATTTTCTATATATGCATTTATAAATTTATAAATTATATAATTAGTATTAATAATTAATAATTATATAAGTAATAATAATAATTCCAATTAATAATAATTATATTAATAATACTAATATTAACATTAATAATGATAAGAGTAATAATGATAAATGTAATAAAAATAAAGAAATACTAATTTAAATAGAAATAATAATTTTTTTAATAATCATAATAGTAATAATTATAATAATGACTAAAATTATTATTTTATTATCAATTATAATAATAATGGTATTAGTAATTAATAATACTGATTATAATAATATTAATATTATTCATGATAATAATAATATTAGTAATAATAATGCTATAACAATTATTTTATTTTATAATTTAAATGTAATATATTAATATCATAATTTATTAATTATATCATATTTACTAATTACATAATATACTGAATATTTAATATTTATAAATTTTGTATATATTACAATATATATGATATCACTTATATATATATATATATATATATATATATATATATATATATATATATATATATATATATATATATATACACACACAATTGTTCGTGAATCGTCGGAAACAGTCGAAGGGTAAATGAATTCATGTAAACAGTTCAAAAATTTTGAGACTCAGTTTAATTGACCCTGCTTATCGTGTCGAAACCATATAAAGATTAAGTTTAAATTTGGTCGAAAATTTTCGAGTCGTCACAGTACCTATCCGTTAAAGAAATTTCGTCCCGAAATTTGAGTGTGGTTGTCATCGTTAACAATAAGAAAGTTTTCATGATGAATGTAAGTTGATAAATAAAATTTTTAACATTATTTATTAATATAGATAAAACAACTCGATTATGTGAAGTGTACGAGTGAAGCTGTCACAAAAGATTGAGATAGAGATTAAACTTTTGACGTAGTCACGGTGGATTTTCAGAATTCAAGGAATTTAAAGATAATCTTCGAAATCTATATACGATTTGATTCTTCGGTAAATAAGGAAATTATGATCCTCTTCAATTAAATGCCGTCATCTGTCTCGACTGCTATGCCTGATATTTTACTATAAATTCATCTCCTTCGTTTCATTCTTTTCATTACTCTTATATTTTCTTCTTCAATTCATACTTTCAAAAGATCCGTTAGTATGCTCAATCCTGTGTTGATCCTTGATCTTATCCTGACTATTGCAACAATCATCCTTCTTTTTCAACTCCCACCGGAGGAATCCGTTTACTTTTACTATGCTCTAGGGATTATAGTGTTTATTATTCTCCCGTGTCTTTACGTTGCTATATGCATTGATATACACAGTTTGTAATTTCTGTGTTGTTATTGGGCTTTATATTTTTTCTTATATTTCGGAGTTCCATGCTTTTGTTCCTTCCTCCCGACTTTAAGTCAAGCGAATAATGGTCCAGAATTAGTAGATATAGAGTTTCAAATGATTATAGTATTCTAAGCAGAGAGGAACGTAATAGCACGATTTGATTTGTTAAATTACCAGAAATCACAGAAAAGATAGAAATATCAAGTAAATATGTCCTCGATATGCCTTTCAAAAAAAAAAAAAAAAAAAAAAATATGTCCTCGATATGTTTAGAGATTAAATAGAATGAAAGAGTTATGTAACATGTTACATGATGAGGTTATGATCTATGAACCATCATCATATTCCATTAAGAATTCAGCACGACTTACTGTAATATAATCACGTTGGCCGGGCATCATTATATTATACTAACTCATGCTTCAACTCCCAACACTTCTCCAGAAATCATTCATAATTTAAACTCAAATTTTATAGAAGGATAGAAACTAAAACAGTTTCTTTTATGATATAATGCAGATAGTACAAAGAGATAGATAATCTTGGACAAGAATTTTTATGAAAATATCCTCAGAAATATAGAAGATATTTATGATGATATTTTAGAATTTCTAATCTCGAAGGTTGATGAAGAAATTTTTTTTGCAAGATTTTAACATGACTACGGAGCAAGATATTCGCTAAAGATTTCATCTGATACAGAATTATCTAGATTTTTTGACTACAGGGTTTGGTCCTTGTATTTGTCCACAGTCTCCTTCTTGGTTTGCTCAATCCATTTTTAGTACCAATTTTCTATCGAGCGTTTCCAACACTCCATTCTTTATCATCAAACTTTTGGCCATTAAGACCATCTACAGTTTTGCTACTTCATCAGCATTCAAGTTATCATCACTGAGTCATTGGTTATCAATCCTAGGTGTTTTCAAGAGTTTGAAGAGTTTGTATGAAGATTGTAATTGTCAAGATACAAATGATGTTTAAGATGGAATCAAGTGGCAAACTTGAAGGAATGTTTAACTGTAGAAGATGTAACTTATTATCGATATTTTAAATCAAAATGTATTATAATTAATATTTCCTACTCTTTTAATACTTTTTAATTGTCCAATGTTAGTAGTCCAATAGTTCAATAGTCCAATAGTCCAATATATAATCTTAGAATTAATCGACGTATTGTGTACATGTGTCCCGATTTATCCGACGATATTTTAAGTACATAAAATAAATAACAGTATTTAAATGACAATAATTAAAATTGAAAGTATTAAAATTGCGGTAATTAAATTGCGATAATTAAAATGACAATAAATAAAATGTAATAAGGAAATAGTCATAACGGGTATAGGAACAGTTCGTAGTTAATTAATTTGTTTCTAATCAATTTTATTTAGTCCATTATTTTCTTCATTATGCCACTTTGCAAATCTTGACTTGGATTCTGATCGGTCAAAATCCGAATATAAAATTGAATTTGAATGAAAATAGTTGTTCTTTGGTGAACGGATACGTATATGTGCGGATTTGAGCGGTATTGTTAATGACTGCTGAATCAGAATAGAATAGTGCACAGTGTAACTTATTAATGTGAAATCTAAATATTTCTCGGGTATTACCTACCCGTTAAAATATTTTCACCATTAACAGTTTGTACAAAAGAATTTTTAATTACAATCTTTATAAAAATATACATACATATACATTTTCTTTAGATGTAATCATGGATTTAATGAGTCAATATGATATTAAACTCATCTGATTTACGGTTAAAACTAGAGTACATAATCTCTAAAACATTAGAGGTTACATAATCGCCATGTCGAACGAAGATAAATGTGGTAGAACGATACGTAGAACGAAGATAATCGATGTAGAACGATATGAAGAACGAAGATCATACTCAAAGTACAGATGGTGATATTGAGGCGTGTGATGTTGAGGCTTATGTTATTGGTGGTACTGGTGCCGATGATGCTACTGGTGCTTGTAAGTTTTGCACCATATTCTCCAAAGCTATTATTCGGGTGCGAAGCTCGTTGACTTCTTCTATTATTTCGGGATGATTGATGATTGGAATGAGTGGATGAATAAGGTTTTAAATCTGAGATAGTATATAATCATGGCGAGATATTTGAGAAGTGAGAGTGAAAATGGTGTTTCGGACTGGTTCGCCGGTAAGTGCTTCAGGTTCATCGCCAAGAGGTGAATTTGGTTGGTGGAAAGGATCGCCTTCTTCTCATCTCCATTGATTAAGTCGACTACGAACTCATCCCAATTCTTCCAGAATAGGTGATGGCTAATTGGTTGATTCATTCCGGTTACACTACTTTCGGAGTTCAGGTGAATATCCATATTGGAATAGCTGTCGAAATCTGATGAACTCGAACTAGTTGAAGGATCCATCTCGTACGATCAGGGAATTGATTTTCGATATGAGATAGATTATAGGACTTTGAAATATATAATTTTCATATGTATAATAAATACCAAGATCCCCTAAGTTACGGAGGAATCTTCAGAAGTTGTCAGGCAAGGTTTACAGTAACAGATACGCTAAGATACGAATTTATCTATACAATATTTATGCAATAGAGGCAGTAAGATGTGTCTAGACTTTAAGGATGATAAGCAAGTAATTTTTGACACGAAATGATAAGCAAAACTTTTGACATACAGACACGGTCGAAGTCCAGACCCACTAATGCATCTAAACAACTATCAGTTAGACATACTAATGCAAGACCTGGTTCGCTAAGACCACCGCTCTGATACCAACTGAAATTCTCAGTTCATACCGATTATAAATGTTACATAATAATTGATTTTATTGTAAGGTATTTGACCTCTAGATGATATATTTTACAAACAATGCATTCGTTTTTAAAAGACAAACTTTCATTACATCAAAAGTTAACAGGCATGCATACCATTTCATAATATATCCAAATTATAATGACTTAATAATAATCTTGTTGAACTCAATGACTCGAATGCAACGTCTTTTTAAATATGCCATGAATGACTCCAAGTAATATCTCTAAAATGAGCAAATGCACAGCGAAAGATTTCTTTCAAACCTGAGAATAAACATGCTTAAAAGTGTCAACCAAAAGGTCGATGAGTTCATAAGTTTATTGTAAACCATAAAATTCAGTAATTTTGATAGACCACAAGGTTTAAATATGCATGGTACAAATGAGCCCGAATCCTATACACACCTGTAATGTACATGCGATTTCTTTTAAATACAGTACACCTTTCTCGTGTACAAAACCATTTTTCATAAATCTTAGTAACCGTACACATATCTCGTGTACAAAATAACATACACACAACCTGTGTATAAAATCATTCTCTCTATACATAATCTCTGCTTGGTAACCGACCTTAACATTTAATGCGCATAAATAATATCTCCAAAACAGAACCTCTCGTCTGTATAAATATATAAACCTCAAAGTACTAAACACCACGCCCACTAGCTCTTCCGTCTAGTGAACATTCTAGGTGGGGGCGTTAAACCCGGTAGCAACCTTTAGTATTCGCGTCAATTAGCAGGCAATTATAACGTCCAAACTAATTCTTAGGTTACCAAGATATAATAATCAGGGGGAAATATTCACATCAATTAGTGGCAATTATAACGTCCAACTAATTCAACAGAACTTCTGTCTGTATAATAATTCATTAGAGGAATGTTTTGCTTGTATCTATCTCGTCAAACATTTATAAAAGCATTTCATGTATTCTCAGTCCCAAAAATATATATTGCAAAAACATTTAATAAAAAGGGATCAAATGAAACTCAAGCATATAAATATTGTAAAACAGTTATTAAAACTTTGCATGAATTGACAGTCCAAAAATGTAATGAGTAAAAAGGGAGCAAATAAAACTCACGATACGATAAAATATGCATACGACGGAACTGAACAATGCAAGGTTGGCCTCGGATTCACGAACCTATATCAATTATATATATTAACACATTGTAAACAAATGTATATATATTATTATTAGTGTTATAATTGTAATTTTAATAATTTAAGTGTTTCATTATTAACTTAAAAATATTTATTTTATATAAAAATTTATAAAGTATTAATATAGTTTTATTAAGTATATTTTTATATAATTAACTTTTATGGTAATAATAATAATAATAATATTAATAGTAATATTGATAATAATAATGATATGGTTTTTAAAATAATAATGATACTAGTAATAATAAAAATGATAATAATAATGATGATACTAATAATGATAATTATATTAATAATAATAATGATAATATTAATGAAAATACTTATTTTAATAATAATAATAATAATAATAATAATAATAATAATAATAATAATAATAATAATAATAATAATAATAATAATAATAATAATAATAATAATAATAATAATAATAATAATAATAATACCTCAAAGAAGTAGCCCTTAAAAAAATGCCCAAGCCCGGGTTTGAACCCGCGACCTCCCGCTAACCTGACATTCCTTTGGACCAGCTAAGCTAGCCTGTTTTTCTGAAATTAACACTAACCCATATATATTTAACCTAATATAACTGTCTGTCTTCTATTTCTTTTTCCAAAAAAATGCCCCAGCCTTGGCTCGAACTCGAGACCTCTCGCTTAACCCGCAAACTCTTTTAACCATTGCTCCATTGTTTCATTTACACTTAAACCCACAATTTATTTTATTTAACTTATTCTTCTGTTTCTCTACTTCTTCTTCTTCTCAAATTAAATCGATCAGAACCATAACAACTAATCAAATAGATTGTTTATCATCGCTGTACCATCATCGACTTCATTATCATAATCATCTCATAAATCTAACCTAATCCTTATTTGTATCTTAGCTATCACATGCATCTAATATAGGAAAAAATTATGTATAGCAGTGGTGTCAAAGCTAAGGGGTATAAAATACTATTGAAGTTTACAAGGAAACACTATTAAATACGATACAATTTTACACAAGATATTTATTTATTTATAGAATGGATATACTTAAACCTTGCTACAACACTTATAGGCAGTGTACCTAATCGTACAGTAGTGTAGTTTTTAGTAAGTTCCGTTCGTTCCACAGGGAATCTTTTTTTTAAACAAAGCTCAACGCTATATTAATTTACTTTTATAAAAATACAAACATATATATAAGTAATATTATTATTATAAAGGGGGGTTTTTACCGTTTAATGACCGGTTTGTCGATTTTAAAACTTTAGTCGCAGTTAAAACCTAATGTAAAATATAAAATAAATACAAGACTTAAATTAAAGCGTAAAGTAAATAACGATAATGAAATTGCGAATAATAAAAGTGCGATAAAATAAACTTGCGATAATTAAAAAGGACGATAATTAAAAGTGCAATTAAATAACAATAAATAAAAGTGCGATAATTAGAAGTGCAATTAAATATAAAATAAAGGAAATTAAATATGAAATAAAAGAATTATGCTTATTTAAACTTCCGTAATCATGATGTTTGACGTGTTGATTTTAGTTTTATGCCCATGGGTTAATTGTCCTTTGTCCTGGATTATTTAATATGTCCGTCTGGTTTTTGTCCATAACAGTCCATCAGTCGTAAATATAAAGTGCGAGTGTCCTCGTCAAATTATTCTTATACCCGAAGTTAAATATTCCAACTAATTGGGGATTCGAATTGTAACAAGGTTTTAATACTTTGTTTAATGAATACACCAGGTTATCGACTGCGTGTAAACCAAGGTTTTACTACTTTGTTAACAATTACACCAATTACCCTTGAATGTAATTTCACCCCTGTTTTAATTATTCTAGTGGCTATTAATCCATTCCCGTGTCCGGTTAAATGAACGATTATTCGTAGATATAAATACCCCGCCCATCGTGTCCGATCGAGTGTATATGGTAATTTATAAGGACGCCCAATTGTAAATCTTTATATTAACATTAACAAACTATCATTTAGTTAAACAAATATAAAGCCCATTAATAGCCCATAGTCTAATTTCCACAAGTGTCGTTCTTTTGTCCAAACCCCAATTATGGTACAAAGCCCAATTACCCAATTTTAGTAATTAGCCCAACATCATGATTACTTCGTTTTAAATAAGCATAATAATAACTTAGCTACGAGACATTAATGTAAAAAGGTTGAACATAACTTACAATGATTAAAAATAGCGTAGCGTTACACGGACAGAATTTCGACTTATACCCTTACAACATTCGCTAACATACCCTTATTATTAGAATTATAATTAAAATTAAAATTAAAATATAAATTATAAATATAAATATATCGTATGAATGAGGAGAAAAAAGATGATGATTTGCGATCAGAATTCGGTTGCTTTTATAGGAAAAGTCGACTTTTGGGGCTCCGCGACTTGCGGCATTTTTGCCTTCAAACTCCGCGAGTCGCGGAGAATGAAATTACAGCTCAGTCCCTTGGAGTCTTTCTCTGCCGACGGTTTTTATTTATAAATATAATATATATATAATTAATATAATTAATTATATATTATATTATATTTATATACATAGTTAACTTGTAATTTTTAGTCCGTTGCGTCGAGCGTTAAGAGTTGACTCTGGTCCCGGTTCCGGATTTTTGAACGTCCTTGCGTACAATTTAATATCTTGTACTTTGCGTTTTGAATCTTGTACTCTTGTAATTTCGAGACGTTTCTTATCAATAATTGGAACCTTTTTGATTGTCTTTTGTACTTTTGAGCTTTTTGGTCGTTTGCGTCTTCAATTCGTCGAATCTGTCTTTTGTCTTCACCTTTTATTATTTAAACGAATATCACTTGTAAATAGAACAATTGCAACTAAAAGCTTGTCTTTCTTGAGGAATAATGCTATGAAATATATGTTCGTTTTTAGCATTATCAAATATTCCCACACTTGAGTGTTGCTTGTCCTCAAGCAATATCGTCTTGAAATACCAGAATCACTTCTTTATTCTTCACACTTTGTACATCAGTGATTTTCTATACGACGGTATAAACAATGGTAGTAACGATATGGTTTACAGTCCCACATGACTATAAAAAATTAGATCCATTAAGGAAATTGGATCTTTATGAAAATATTTGATCTTTTGAAAATTAAATCTAGTTTTTACCCTAGATAAGTTTTCCGGGATAACCCTTTACCGGTGTTTGCAAAATATTTTTGTGGGTTTGGTGGGTTTCAGATTTGAAAATTTTAGCTCAAAACTTATGATTTTGTGTCACCCACTTGCTAACCTTGTATTTGGAAAGCAACACATCCAGTTTACTTGTCCCGTATATTACCTTTAGGTAAACTACCGTCCGGTTGTAAAGGAAAGCGTTGAACAAGCAACTGTTAAGGCAATGTCCCCTGACATGCTTTTAATTATGGTTTATAACGTGTCGGACGCAATTACTATCCTTGGTAGGAGCAATAGTAAAGCTCACCCTCATAATTTTTCGGTATGGCACAAGGTCCTGTCTTCGACCATGCTATGAAACCACCGTTCTTACGGTTGACACCCGTTTTAGTTCAGGTGACCTAATGAATTCCAGGTGAATTCCTAGGATTTTACGTTCAATGGTAATGAACGCATTGAAAATAGGGTTTTCAGAAAACAAATCGGTTTGTAATTTTGATCAAAATATTTTCTCGTTCAAGCTCGAGTTTAGATATCATTGAATTCCATGAGTTTGTAATTCTCAATCTTTAAGGTCAATCTCAAGGATTGAGTAATATCAGTCTTAAAAGCTGATTTTTAATCTTTAAGGAGATTATCCTTTCTGGGGATCTGATTCATTAGTCTTATCCAGCTAATTTGCATGGTGCCCCCCATTGTACGAGATAAATCCTTCTCATGGTTAGGATAAATCTGACCACTTGGCGACCCTGTTTAATGCTGAGGTCCGTGGATTTCCTGCTGATTTTAGTGATGACTTTTCTAGATTTTTCGTCAACCTACAGCTGGTCTGGACGACAACTTCATGACCTAAATCAAGAAGCGCGTGTCTTTTTCGGAAGACTTTACTTCCTTTTAATGATGGAATTGATTCATCGTGTAGATCTATCTCTTCTTTTCTTTCATCGGGTAAAACAGTTTAGTTTAGTCCAAAGCAAAAGTATTTTCAGTTATTTGTTACAGATATATGTGACATATGTTTAAGATAACTTGGTAAATTTTCCCACACTTGGCTTTTATTTTCCTTTTTATCGTCCTCTATTCCATTTTAAATGAATTTTAACATTTTGGTTTGTTTCTCAATTTATGTCCTTTTTGAGGTAACAATAATTTCGGTGTTAAAACCTAGTTTTATCGTTCATAAATATGTATAAACATGATTTTTAGTTCATTTAATTGAAAATTTTGAAAAATTTTACTAGAATTGGGTAGTCAGTATATAAGACCAGGGCTGTTCTTTATTATCAGAGAGCACTAGATTCTAATACAACTACTGCTTTACTAGTATTTTTAATGGTAACCAAGTGAATAAAGTAAAAATTTTTAAAATCCGAAAGAATTTAACCCCTTCCCACACTTAAGATCTTGCAATGCCCTCATTTGCAAGAAATCAGTAACAATTTAAATTATTGAGGGTGATTTGTGTGAAAATGATTAAATTTTACCAAAGTTTCCAAATATATTGGCGTTTGTTTGCTGAATGATAAATGGTGCACATCATTTGTTCATTCCGTCTTGTTGTTATTTCACATATATTTTGCATCTTGTCGTCAAAATTAGTTGCTTTTGCTGAACTTAATGCCAGTCTTTGAAAATGCGTTGTTTTACCCTGTTGTGTACATAAGATAAACTGCAAATATATATACATATTTTTGAAGTTTGGTATATTACCCCACATTCAAAAATTATTAAAATCTAAGAATAAAAGTTAGATAATTATAAAAATGATTACAATATTAACAAAAGTATTAAACGTATCAATAATTACAAATTACAAAATAAATAAAACTAAGTATACTAGGGATGATACTGGTACCAATAGGGGTTCCAGGCATAACCATAGGTGCTATAGAATGCTTCGGCAGGGTCATACGTAGGATATGGTGGCTGCATCTCTATAGACCAAGGAGGGAAGATGGGTTTCGGTGTAGGAATATAGTTTCTACCTATATGTTGGCAATGAGCTATGATTTGGTTCTGATGAACTTGCCAATCTTCAAATGCTCTCTGTCTAGCATTTTCGTATTCCTGAGAAGCTATAAACCTTTGCATTTCTTGCATCTCATTCCCCCCTCCTACATTACCTTGCTGTTGGTTTCTCTCCACCTGTGGATGTCTATCATGGTATCGTACTGCGGCGTTATTTCGCCTCTTCAAAACTTTCGCACCATGGTATACATTTAAACCTATAGTATCGCGGGGTTCTGGTTCTTCTACTAATAATCCCCCCCGACTTATATCCACACCGAGATATTCACCAATCAAAGTAATAAAAATACCACCTCCTATTATGCTATGCGGTCTCATCCCCCGAACCATAGCTGATAAATAATAACCCACACAATATGGTATACTTACAGCGCTTTGTGGGTCTCGAATACACATATGGTAAAACAAATCCTGTTCATTTACTTTTTCCTTGTTCTTACCCCTTTGTGTAATCGAATTAGCTAAAAACCTATGTATCACTCTTAATTCTGCTCTATCTATATCCAAATAAGAGTAATTTCCCCCTTTGAAACGGTGATGGCTTGTCATTTGACTCCACACACCGTGTGTATCAAAATTTTCATCTATCTTTCTACCGTTTAGTATCAATCCTCTACAATCGGCAGACGCTAACTCCTCAGGCGTATATATACGTAAAGCCTGAGCCATGTCCATTAAAGACATGTGGCGCATCGAACCGCCTAACAAAAATCTAATAAAAGAACGATCGGTTAAACTAGCTACCCGATCATTCAACTCTATACTACATAACAATTCTTCACACGATACTTTATATACAGGTCTACGCATGGTGAATAAATGTACCCAGTCATTAAAAGAAGAATTACCATACCTCTGTACAAGTAATTCTCTAATTGGCCCGGCCAATTCTACAGCTTCTAAGGGTCCCCATTCTATGACCCTCGGTACCTCAACAACCTTAGAATGAAAAGTATGCAAACCCCTTTGATATTTTGGATAATCTATCCAAAGTCTGTCAAATCTCAGGTTCGGGTGCAATTCTTCTAAGTGTATATCAGAAAAGGTCATGACTGGATGAGGTATATCCTGCTTGTAGTAGTTATCCACCTCCTGTTGTTCCAAATTCTCAGCAGGAGCATTGCGGGCTTGGGATGAAGATTCACCCCTTTCAGTCTGCAAAACACATCAAACACAAATTTTGTGCATACAAATATGCATTAGTGTTAGCAAAATCATCAATCAAAATAATTACAATGACATTATCAATTTATATCAAACTTAAGCTTATTTTCATATTTTCATTAAATCTACACTTTTTCAAATAAGCATATACGAAAATGTTCGCCAAGTTCATAAGCATTCAACTCAAATAACATGTCAAAATAATCATTACTAGCAATTAAACAAGTCTCAAATGGCATTATCTTTCAAAAATCAAGTTCATGAATTTTAGACTTGAAAAAGTCCACTTTAATTCTCAAAAATCATATTTAGGCTCAAAGTTTGGATCATTTAACTACCTAAACATGTTACATTACTTATTTTAGCAACAATTCATGACAAAAATCGGCCATAACCTGTTTATATAAAAAAGCCCCAAATTTGCTCAAGAACACAAACCCTAGATTATTCAAAATTTGAAGTTTAAGGCTTCTAATCATGTTAAACAGCATCAATCTAGGTTATACAAGCATAATACATAAATAATTTAAGCCTAATTACACTAAAAAGCATCAAAATCAAATTGGGAAATAAATGACTCAAGAACACCAAATTTCGGATTAAATGGTGTTTAGGTGTAGAAATTTACCGTTTTTCTTGAGTAATTCTTAGATAGCATCCTTCTCAACATGATTTTAGCAAAAGATTTGATGATTAACGGTTAAAAATTGTGATTTTGGGGTTTTTTTTCTCGGGTTTTTTCGTGCAGAATTCGCAGTATGTTTTTGTTTTGGGTTGGGGACTGATCTGTTCTGCGGGTATATTTTTTTCTGATTTTTAGTCCCTCCGCGACTCGCGGTGAATAACCCTTCAAACTCCGCGACTCGCGGAGTTTGATATATATATATATATATATATATATATATATATATATATATATATATATATATATATATATATATATATATATATATATATATTTTTTTTTTCAAATATTTACAATTTTAAAAATATTGATTTTACAAAGTTTACAATATTAATTTAAGATTTAAATATTAATTTTAAAAACATGGTAAAAATAAAATTAAAAATCTTTTTGTCTTTTTATCCCACTTTAATCAATCAAATATTATCAAAAATATGCGCCCCTCTTTTCGGTAAAGTAATTTCGGTTCCAAGACCTAATTTAATTCATGACGAATTTTTGAAATATTTTGGGTTGATTGATTAAAGATATTTATACCTTAAGAATAAACGTTAAATTTTGCAGTGATGTAATAAATTTTTGAATGATATCAATAATTTCGGTCGCCAAACCTAATTTTATTCAATACCAATTTAATACTTTTTAGCGAACAAATTAGCGTTTATTATCAAAAGGTTAAAAATAAAAATAAAAATAAAAACTGTACAGACATACCTGTGAAATAGATTTCTTAGTTATATGATCTATCCCATTCATAAGATAGTCGGTTTAATTGGTTTTCCATGGCTACATAGGCGTAACCTCGAGCATTCAGTGTCTTTTCTTCTAAACATATGAACGGTCCGTCTCTACATAAAGTAACAAATTCGGTATTTGAATAGGTTTGATTATTTGAACATTTACCTCCATGTGACCATTTTCCGCATTTGTGACATCGTTCTAGGTGTCGTGCTCTTCTTTTCGCTGCGGATTTTGATTTTCCTTTACCAAATTGTAACTTATTATCTTCGCATCTGGATTCTTTTCTAACTTCGTCCATTCTTTCTCTGATTACTAATACTAATTCACTCGGGAGTATGTCATTATTACGTTTAGTGATCAAAGCGTGTAGCATTAGACCATGGTTTAGTTCACAGGCAGTCTTCATTTTGTAAAAACCTAAAAAAAAATAAAAATTCAGAATGGGGGGAGAAGACTAGTTCTTTAGGGTCTGCTAGGGAAAGACCATTCGGGTTCCATTTTCGAGAATTACACGAAAACAGACAATCTAACTCTAACAGAAATACATATTATCCTTTAAAGACTTGATTCTCCCCACACTTAGTTAGCTGTGGTGTCGAAATTGTGATTAACTTCGTTGTCGACTTCCATCGGACCATGTATGTAATGTTTAACTCTGTGACCATTAACTTTAAATTCAATCCCATTTGAATTTATCAATTCTATCGTTCTGTATGGGAAAACTCTTTTGACTATGAATGGTCCAGACCATCTTGATTTCAATTTTCCAGGAAATAGCTTGAATCGTGAATTGAAAAGAAGAACTCTGTCTCTTTCTTTAAATTCTTTTGAACTTCTGATTCTTTTATCATGCCATTTCTTCGTTCTTTCTTTATAGATTAACGAATTTTCGTATGCTTCATGTCTTAATTCTTCTAATTCGTTTAGTTGGCTTAATCGTAGACGTCCAGCTTCATGTAAATCAAGATTACATGTTTTCAAAGCCCAAAATGCTTTGTGTTCAATTTCTACTGGAAGATGACATGCTTTTCCATAAACAAGTCTAAAAGGTGTGGTTCCAATTGGAGTTTTGTAGGCTGTTCTAAAAGCCCAGAGTGCATCCTCCAATTTAATGGACCATTCCTTCGGATTTGATCCTACGGTTTTCTCTAGAATACGTTTTAAAGCTCGGTTGGTGTTTTCAACTTGTCCACTTGTTTGTGGATGATATGCGGTGGAGATTTTATGAGTTACTCCATATCTTTTAAGAACTTTCTCAAGTTGATTATTACAGAAATGAGTACCCCGATCACTTATTAAAGCTTTCGGTGTTCCAAACCTTGCAAAAAGACGTTTTAAAAAGTTGACTACAACTCATGCATCGTTAGTTGGGAGAGCTTGTGCTTCCGCCCATTTAGATACATAATCAATGGCTACGAGTATATATAGATTATTATGAGATTTTAGAAATGGACCCATAAATTCAATACCCCAAATGTCAAATACTTCACATACTTGGATGACATTTTGTGGTATTTCATCACGTTGACTTATTTTTCCGGCCCTTTGACATGCATCACAGGATTTGCAAAGAAGGTGTGCGTCTTTGTAAATTGTAGGCCAATAGAATCCAGCATCATAAACTTTTCTTGGTGTTAGTTGAGGCCCATAATGCCCTCCTGTTGGTCCTGTGTGACAATGGTTTAAAATTTTACTAGCTTCATCTCCAAATACACATCGGCGTATTATTCCATCGGGACAACTTTTAAACAGGTGTGGATCTTCCCAGAAATAGTGTTTTATATCACTGAAGAATTTCTTTCGTCTTTGGTACGATAATCCTTTTTCAAGGAATCCACAAACTAAGTAGTTTGCATAGTCTGCAAACCATGAGATTTCTTTATAATCTATCTTCAATAGATATTCATCAGGAAAGTTGTCTTGTATGGCTGATTCATTTAGAACTTCTAATTTGGGATTTTCAAGACGAGAAAGATGATCAGCGGCGAGATTTTCTGCTCCTCTTTTATCTCGGATTTCAATATCAAACTCTTGTAAGAGTAAGATCCAACGGATTAATCTTGGTTTAGCATCTTGTTTTGAAAATAGGCATCTAAGAGCAGAATGGTCGGTATAGACTATCGTTTTGGATAGAACGAGATATGAACGAAATTTGTCAAAAGCAAAGACAATAGCAAGGAGTTCTTTTTCAGTAGTTGTGTAATTCGTCTGTGCTCCTTGTAATGTCTTACTAGCGTAATAAATAGGTTGAAATCGTTTTTCAATCCTTTGTCCTAAAACGGCTCCCATTGCAAAATCACTTGCATCGCACATTAGTTCAAATGGTAGATTCCAATTTGGTGTTATCATGATCGGTTCATTAGTGAGTTTCTCTTTAAGAATATTAAAAGATTTGATACACTCATCTGAAAAGATGAATGGAGCATCCTTTTCTAGGAGTTTATTCATAGGGGTGGCAATTTTAGAAAAATCTTTTATGAAACGTCGGTAAAAACCGGCATGCCCTAGAAAACTCCTAACTCCTCTAACATTTGTGGGATGTGGAAGTTTAGCAATTACATCTAGTTTAGCTCTATCCACTTCAATTCCTTCTTTTGAAATTTTATGTCCAAGAACGATGCCTTCTTTAACCATGAAATGGCATTTCTCCCAATTAAATACTAGATTTGATTTTTCACATCTAATTAGCATTCGTTCCAGATTAACTAGACATGATTTAAATGTATCACCGAAGACTGAAAAGTCATCCATGAAAACTTCCATGCATTCTTCTATCATGTCGTGAAAAATCGCCATCATACACCTTTGAAAGGTTGCAGGGGCGTTGCAAAGTCCAAATGGCATGCGTTTGTAAGCATAAGTACCATAAGGGCACGTGAATGTGGTTTTCTCTTGATCTTCGGGTGCTATTGGAATTTGAAAATATCCGGAAAATCCATCTAGAAAACAATAGTAACTATTTCCGGCTAATCTTTCCAACATTTGATCTATGAAAGGTAAGGGAAAGTGATCTTTTCTGGTGGCGTCATTTAATTTTCTATAATCAATACATACACGCCATCCTGTTACAGTCCTAGTAGGAATAAGCTCATTTTTCTCATTTGTGATGACAGTCATGCCACCCTTCTTAGGCACGCATTGAACTGGGCTTACCCATGGACTATCAGAGATTGGATAAATTAAACCTGCATCTAGCAGTTTAATAATCTCTTTCTTAACTACATCTTGCATATTAGGATTTAGTCTTCGTTGGCGTTGCACATACGTTTTATGACCTTCTTCCATAAGGATTTTATGTGTGCAATACGAAGGACTTATTCCTTTAATATCATGAATCTTCCATGCAATGGCTGGTTTATGAGCTTTCAACACAGAAATGAGTTGTGATTTCTCATTTTCAGTAAGAGAAGACGATATTATTATAGGTAATTCAGATTCACCATGTAAATAAGCGTATTCCAAATGGTTTGGAAGTGGCTTTAACTCTAATTTCGGAGGTTCTTCTATCGATGATTTATATCGATATCTGTCTTCTTCTTTTAGCATTTGAATTTCTTCTGTTGTTGGTTCATATCCATTAGCTATAAGTGTAGCTAACATTTCAGCTTCATCAATTGGTTCATTACCTTCTCCTAAAGAACATTCTCCTGTTCCTTGTAATTCTGGAAATTCTTTTAATAATTCTGCATGTGCATCTATAGTTTGAATATAATAACATGTATCATATGCAGATTATGGTTGTTGCATTGCTCTATCAACTGAAAAGGTAACACTCTCATCCTTTATACTTAGGGTCAGTTTCTTACCGAACACGTCTATCATTGCTTTAGCCGTGTTTAAGAATGGTCTTCCTAATATGAGAGGAACTTGAGAATCTTCTTCCATGTCCAGAACAACAAAATCTACTGGAAATACTAAAGTACCAACTTTAACTAGCATGTTCTCCATTATCCCTCTAGGATATTTTATTGATCTATCGGCTAGTTGTATGCTTATTCTGGTTGGTTTCAATTCTCCAAGGTCTAGTTTAGTGTATAGTGAATACGGCATTAGATTTATACTAGCACCTAAGTCTGCCAATGCTTCTATTGAACTAAGACTACCCAGAAAACATGGAATTGTGAAACTTCCTGGATCAGATAGTTTTTCTGGTATCTTATTCAACAGCACTGCTGAACAATTAGCATTCATAGTAACAGCCGAGAGTTCTTCCATTTTCTTTCTATTTGAAATTAGATCTTTCAAGAATTTAGCATATCTAGGCATTCCTGAAATCACATCAATGAAAGGAAGATTTACATTTATCTGTTTAAACATATCCAAGAATTTGGATTGCTCGGCTTCAAGTTTCTCTTTCTTCATTTTACTTGGGTAAGGAAGTGGTGGTTGGTATGGTTTAACATAAGGTTTATCCTTAACTGTGTTATCTTCATTAACCTTTTCAACTACCGGTTCTTTTTCCTTATCTTGATCAGGTTGTGGTTCTTGTGGAGTAGGAATAGTTTCATCAGAAGTTACAGGTATTTCAGGTGGTTTAAGTGTTGTACCACTTCTTGTGGTAATAGCTTTAGCTGTTTCATTCCGGGGGTTAGCATTTGTATCACTAGGTAGACTTCCCGGTTTTCTTTCACCTATTAACCTTGCTAGGTTACTTACTTCTTGTTCCAGATTTTGAATAGAAGCTTGTTGATTTCTAAATGCTTGAGCATTTTGTTCATTGGTTTGTTTCTGAGATGTGAAAAACTGCGTTTGAGTTTCAACTAGCTTCGTCATCATATCTTCTAAATTTGGCTTTTTATCATCGGTTTGTTGTGGTGGTTTGTTTTGAAAATTAGGTCTTTGCTGATTATAAGTATTATTGGATACTTGTTGATTGCTAGGACCTTGTTGGTTGTTGTATGGAATATTTCGGTTATAATTCTGGTTTTGATTGTAAATCGGTCTTGGCGGTTGATAATTATTCTGATAATTATTTCCAGGCCTTTGGTTTATGTATGAAATATTCTCTCTTTGTTCCATTGTTAATTCAATATTGAGACAATCTTTTGTCAAATGTGGTCCTCCACACTGCTCACAACTAATTCGTATTGAGTGAATATCCTTAGTCATCTTTTCCATTCGTCTCTCCACAGCATCTATCTTTGCGGAAATGGAATCTAAGTCATGGCTAGAATCGGCTCTAGCTGCTTTAGATGATCTAATGATGTCTTTTTCTTGGTGCCACTCATGTGAGTGGGAAGCAGTGTTATCAATAATTTTGTAAGCATCAGTTTCAGTTTTCTTCATAATAGAACCACCAGCTGCTATATCTATGTCTTTCCTTGTAGTGATGTCGCATCCTTGGTAGAATATTTGTACTATTTGACAGGTGTCTAAACCATGTTGCGGACATCCTCTTAACAACTTTCCATATCTAGTCCACGCCTCATATAGAGTTTCATTTGGTTTCTGTGTGAACGTAACAATTTCTGCTTGAAGTCTTACGGCTTTAGATGCAGGAAAGAATTGTTTAAGAAATTTGTCAACTAAAACATCCCATGTATCGATCGCCCCTTCAGGTAACGATTCCAACCAATCTTTGGCTTCTCCCTTTAAAGTCCAGGGAAATAACATGAGATATATCTGTTCATCCTCTACTTCTCGGATTTTAAATAGTGTGCAGATCCTATTAAAGGTACGTAGATGTTCATTTGGATCTTCCTTAGGCGCACCACTAAATTGGCATTGATTAGTCACCATGTGTAGAATTTGTCCTTTGATTTCATAATCTGGCGCATTAATGTCTGGATGAGTAATTGCGTGACCTTGGCCAGTGCGTTTAGCTCTCATTCGGTCTTCCATACTTAAAGGTTCCAGATTTTCCATAATTGAATTTGTTGAATCGGTATCACTAGATGATTTTGATTTAATGGTTCGTTCCTCAACAATCTCTGTTTGAATGATTGGTGGCTCCGGAGGAAAGTTTAATGGTTCAGGATCTACGAACCGTTCCTGAATATTCTCTGGATTCTCAATTGTGAGGTCGGGTTCAAAAAATGGATTATCGGAAATTTGAACTGAAGTACTTGGTCGACTGGATGACGATTCTAAAGAAAAATCAACGGCAGTTATATTTGCTAAATGTCTTGATCTAGTTACAGGTGGTGAACGTACAAAAGGTGATGAACGTCTTGCTCGGTGCATTCACTGAATATCCTATTAGTTTTTAAAAGGAAAGAAAAATTATAATAAGTTATCCAATTAATAGACTTTTCTGATTTTGCCCACGTTTCGAATAGCCAAAAGATGCAGCAGAGGGGCAGGATTCATTTGGTCTCAATATAATTGAGGACTGTTTGGCTCCAATAACCCGGTCCACGTACAAATCCAACTATTACTACGAACCAGAAAATTTTGATAAGAAGTAGAATAAAAATCTATGTCCTAAAACTAGAATAGCGAGAAATAAGAAAGAAAAAGAGTTCGTCGAAAAAAAAATTGAAAAAGAAAAATGGTTGAAAAAAATAAAAGGTGACGGAAAAATAAAAGAAACTTATAAAAAATTAAAAATACTTGACTAACCTAACCTTATTACTACAACTAACTTAAAATTATAATCGCAAATTGAAATTACTAATTGGAATGATAATTGATACATAGTAAAAGGTGTCTAAAAATATTAAAGCTTACAAGAAAAACTAAATCCCAAATGGAAATAACTTAAAAAGAAACTAAAACTTAAAAAGGCGTCGCAAAATTCTAAAGCACCTAAATCTTAGTCTAAAGAAAAAGCACTTAAGGAATTTTACGGCAAAGCCTAAAAATCTAGGAGTAAAAATAACTATAGCAAAAACTAAGTTTAAAATTAAATATGAGCTAAAAATACAAATATTACGCTAAAACGATTAAAAAGGGACAAAATATAAAAATATACAAAAAGTTATAAAAAGTACAATTTTTATAAAAATATTATTTTTATATTATTTATTTATTAAAACTATTAATTTTACAATTTAATAAAACTAATTAATACTAAATACATAAATTAAATAAAAAGTAAAAGTTAAAATAAAATTAATTATAATAATAATAATAATTAGGGTTAATAATAATAATAATTATTAAATAACCCGTAATTAATGCTGAATTAGGGTTCTGTCGCGTGTCAGAGTCACTCCGCGAGTTGCGGTAATTAATGCAGAAAACCCCGCGAGTCGCGGGGTTCAGAATTTCAACTGACAGGTTTAATTTCAACGCGTTTTTCTTTATTTATTATTTTTTTTTTCTGTTTTTATATAAATAAAAGATATTTAAATAAAACTTATATTTTTTATAAACTAAAATAAAAATAAAGAAACTTAATCAACTTAAATATTTAACAAAATCTTAAAAATACTTATATTTTTGTTTTTCTTTTTATATTTTCGAATATTTAAAACGTATTTTTACAAAAGCGACTTTTAATAGAAAAAATCTCTTTTTTTTATTAGCGTTGCGCTTCCGGCGTTTAGAAAGTTCCCCGGCAGCGGCGCCAAAAATACTTGATGTGCAGCGGGGTGTATATAAAAACTATTGAAGTTTACAAGGAAACACTATTAAATACGATACAATTTTACACAAGATATTTATTTATTTATAGAATGGATAAACTTAAACCTTGATACAACACTTATAGGCAGTGTACCTAATCGTACAGTAGTGTAGTTTTTAGTAAGTCCGGTTCGTTCCACAGGGAATCTTTTTTTTAAACAAAGCTCAACGCTATATTAATTTACTTTTATAAAAATACAAACATATATATAAGTAATATTATTATTATAAAGGGGGGTTTTTACCGTTTAATGACCGGTTTATCGATTTTAAAACTTTAGTCGCAGTTAAAACCTAATGTAAAATATAAAATAAATATAAGACTTAAATTAAAGCGTAAAGTAAATAACGATAATGAAATTGCGAATAATAAAAGTGCGATAAAATAAACTTGCGATAATTAAAAAGGACGATAATTAAAAGTGCAATTAAATAACAATAAATAAAAGTGCGATAATTAGAAGTGCAATTAAATATAAAATAAAGGAAATTAAATATGAAATAAAAGAATTATGCTTATTTAAACTTCCGTAATCATGATGTTTGACGTGTTGATTTTAGTTTTATGCCCATGGGTTAATTGTCCTTTGTTCTAGATTATTTAATATGTCCATCTGGTTTTGTCCATAACAGTCCATCAGTCGTAAATATAAAGTGCGAGTGTCCTCGTCAAATTATTCTTATACCCGAAGTTAAATATTCCAACTAATTGGGGATTCGAATTGTAACAAGGTTTTAATACTTTGTTTAATGAATACACCAGGTTATCGACTGCGTGTAAACCAAGGTTTTACTACTTTGTTAACAATTACACCAATTACCCTTGAATGTAATTTCACCCCTGTTTTAATTATTCTAGTGGCTATTAATCCATTCCCGTGTCCGGTTAAATGAACGATTATTCGTAGATATAAATACCTCGCCCATCGTGTCCGATCGAGTGTATATGGTAATTTATAAGGACGCCCAATTGTAAATCTTTATATTAACATTAACAAACTATCATTTAGTTAAACAAATATAAAGCCCATTAATAGCCCATAGTCTAATTTCCACAAGTGTCGTTCTTTTGTCCAAACCCCAATTATGGTACAAAGCCCAATTACCCAATTTTAGTAATTAGCCCAACATCATGATTACTTCGTTTTAAATAAGCATAATAATAACTTAGCTACGAGACATTAATGTAAAAAGGTTGAACATAACTTACAATGATTAAAAATAGCGTAGCGTTACACGGATAGAATTTCGACTTATACCCTTACAACATTCGCTAACATACCCTTATTATTAGAATTATAATTAAAATTAAAATTAAAATATAAATTATAAATATAAATATATCGTATGAATGAGGAGAAAAAAGATGATGATTTGCGATCAGAATTCGGTTGCTTTTATAGGAAAAGTCGACTTTTGGGGCTCCGCGACTTGCGGCATTTTTGCCTTCAAACTCCGCGAGTCGCGGAGAATGAAATTACAGCTCAGTCCCTTGGAGTCTTTCTCTGCCGACGGTTTTTATTTATAAATATAATATATATATAATTAATATAATTAATTATATATTATATTATATTTATATACATAGTTAACTTGTAATTTTTAGTCCGTTGCGTCGAGCGTTAAGAGTTGACTCTGGTCCCGGTTCCGGATTTTCGAACGTCCTTGCGTACAATTTAATATCTTGTACTTTGCGTTTTGAATCTTGTACTCTTGTAATTTCGAGACGTTTCTTATCAATAATTGGAACCTTTTTGATTGTCTTTTGTACTTTTGAGCTTTTTGGTCGTTTGCGTCTTCAATTCGTCGAATCTGTCTTTTGTCTTCACCTTTTATTATTTAAACGAATATCACTTGTAAATAGAATAATTACAACTAAAAGCTTGTCTTTCTTGAGGAATAATGCTATGAAATATATGTTCGTTTTTAGCATTATCAAGCAGCGAGATGTTCGTGGGTTTCGTGTGTCAAAGCAGCTCAACCACAAAAATTTATTCGGCCCAAATAGATATAACTCTTCGGCCCACTTAACCTTACCATAGAATTACGGCCCAACTGATAACATGAATGCAACTGGCAGGAACAAAAATTTTACGTAGCTGTATATCAATCATTGTGTTTGTTTTGAATGGGTAACACGTCACTCTCCCTCATCCACCCACTAGGAAAAGATTACCGACACTTTAATAAAAAGGCTTTGTATAATTTAATAAATATTTAAGTAGGGTTATAAGTATCATCATCTTTTATTTATCACTTCACCAAAAATCTCGATGTACATCAATCACTCTTTTTCGTTACTTTCTCATATATATAAAAACATATATCGTAGCTTCAGCAGAAAAGAAGTAGCAAGTTTAATAGATTATGGATGTTTATGGTAACAATAATATCACGTAGATGGTGGTTTTGTTGTTGAAACAGGAAATATGAATTTTCGAAAGTTTGAGTGATGGTGGTGAAGGTTATGTCGACGGGTGTGGTGGCACAAGGTGGCGATGGTGGTTCAAACCAGAAACGAAGAAGAAGATCAAGATTATGAGAGAGAGAGAGAGAGGAGAGAGAGTGAGTGAGGTGGTGGCCTTTAATGATGGTGGGTTTATGGTTGTCGTGGGACGTTGGAGTCAACAGAGGTCGATCAGCAGGAGGATGGGGATGGTGAAGATGATGAGCCAAGGTTATTCGATGGTTGTGAGTCAAAGGTGTAGTGGTGATGAAAGTGTTGGTTTAGTTGTCGAAACAAAAACAGGAATAAAAGTCGAGTAAGTGGGTGTTTTTGATGATGGTGGTTTCAAAATATTTGACTAAACCGAAAGCATGGAAAGGATGGTGATGATCTTAAATGGCGGTTTATGATGGTTGTTATGGTGAATTAGAGTGGTGATAGTAAACGGCTGCAACAGACACCGTGGTGTTTTGGTGAGTTTTGTTTTCGTTAAATTCTGTTTTTCTTCTCAATTGCAACAATGTATATATATAATATATTAATTAACAATTACTACATCATTAAGATTCGATTTTAATTTGTTTTATAGCTAAGATTGGGTCGACAGATGATATTCGATCAGGAGATTTTTTTTATTAATAAACAATTTAAAAGCAGATTCCATATTGGTATGATTTGAATTAGATGTGTAACAGATTGAAGATAGGAACAAAAATGAAGGAGAGAAGAAAGAAAAAAAAATATAAAGCTCGATTGTGATTGCTAACAGAATGGAATAACTCAGTCCTTATAGTTTGTATTTATCTGAATTTGATATCTATCATATTGATCCAGTTTAAGCGAAGGTGAATTAGATGGCTAGCTGAATTGGTGGTTACTCGATTGTCTTATTGAAGTGAAGATTCGATGGGTACAAATTGCAGACAGGAAGGACAATTCATTTTTTCAATAAGGAGAATAAGAAAATAAAGCAGATAATTACATGTAACAGAACTTTTTTTTTTTTATATTTGAGATATTAAGTTCGTTTGTTTAGATTTAGATACAAGAATATATACTGTTGATGTGGATATGAAACTGATTCATTTTCTATATCTGCATTTATAAATTTATAAATTATATAATTAGTATTAATAATTAGTAATTATATAAGTAATAATAATAATTCTAATTAATAATAATTATATTAATAATACTAATATTAACATTAATAATGATAAGAGTAATAATGATAAATGTAATAAAAATAAAGAAATACTAATTTAAATAGAAATAATAATTTTTTTTAATAATCATAATAGTAATAATTATAATAATGACTAAAATTATTATTTTATTATCAATTATAATAATAATGGTATTAGTAATTAATAATACTGATTATAATAATATTAATATTATTAATGATAATAATAATATTAGTAATAATAATGCTATAACAATTATTTTATTTTATAATTTAAATTTAATATATTAATATCACAATTTATTAATTATATCATATTTACTAATTACATAATATACTGAATATTTAATATTTATAAATTATATATATATATTAAAATATATATGATATCACTTATATATAGATTATATATATATATATATATACATATATATACACACACACACACACAATTGTTCGTGAATCGTCGAAAACAGTCGAAGGGTAAATGAATTCATGTAAACAGTTCAAAAATTTTGAGACTCAGTTTAATAGACTCTGCTTATCGTGTCGAAACCATATAAATATTAAGTTTAAATTTGGTCAGAAATTTCCAGATTATCACAGAAATAATAGTAAACCATTCTAATAGTTGTTATTTGTATCACGAGCACCCAATTATCAAGGCTTAACTGTATATGAACCTCGGTATCATAGTGTTAGAACTACACTATTCTCAAAATTACATTTCATCCGCTAACGGTAGCTAACCGTCCAAATGAGGGTTCGTCAAACCCGTATGGATCCACACAAAATAAGTTCTCGCTTACACCCTACAATTGTAACTAATGATAATTGAATTGAGACTTTTTGTTCTAACTCGTACGTAGAATGTTTGTTTTCATACTTGTGTTCACTTTGTAAAATGAAACGTTTATGTTTTCTCATCCCAAGTATAAGTGTAAAAGAGTAAAAGTGGGTCTATGATCTCACCTTGAGTGTACGAGTAAAAAGGTACTTTACAAGTAAACGTGTGCAAGAACGAATGCTAGTTTTGACCTAAACAAGTAGGTTGTATCAATACCGGTAATATACGAGGTCAGTCAAAGTTGTTCAATTAGTCCTATGGCTCGTTACGACTCGATTATATAGCATGTGAGTCAAGTTGTCAAGTTTCATGCAAGATATAAGTACAAGTGAGAGGTTATAACGAATAAACAAAGTATCGATTAAGTTTGACCGAAAGTCAAACTTGGTCAAAGTCAACTCAAAATTCGATGGGTTCGGTCGGGTAACGAACAATTTTCTACACTTTATAATCATATATAAGTATGTTGGAACAAGTTTCATGTTAATCGGACATGTATAGCATAGCGGGAATTAAATGTCGTGACAAAAGTTAATACAAAACAGGAAGTGCTGATGGAGTCATGGCCGCGCCACGCCAAGGGTTGACCGCGCCGCGCCACTGATAATGCTAAAAACGAACACATATTTCATAACATTATCCTTCAAGAAAGACAAGCTTTTAGTTGCAATTGTTCTATTTACAAGTGATTTTCATTTAAATAATAAAAGGTGAAGACAAAAGACAGATTCGATGATTTGAAGACGCAAATGACCAAAACGCTAAAAAGTACAAAGTATAATCCTAGTGGTTCAATTTATTGATAAGAAACGTCTCAAAATTACAAGAGTACAAGCCGCAAAACGCAAAGTACAAGATATTAAATAGTACGCAAGGACGTTCGAAAATTCGGAACCGGGACATGAACCAACTATCAACGCGCGACGCAACGGGCCTAAAATTACAAGTCAACTATGCACGTGAATATAATATAATATATAAATAATTCATAAAATTATATATATATATATATATATATATATATATATATATATATATATATATATATATATATATATATATATATATATATATATATATATATATTAAATAAAAACGTCGGCAAACAGGAAGACAAGTGGTTGTGAGCTGGATCAGAAGGCCATGCGATCGCATGGCCTGGAAGCACAAAATCCATGCGATCGCATGGAAGCTAAAGTGAGGCCAAGTCCTATAAATTGCAACGTTTTCTGCCGAATTATGTACACCTTCAATCATCTATCATCATACTCTCTCAATATATTTATATTTATAATTTTAATTTTAATTTTAATATTAAGTTAATAATAATAAGGTTATAGTGGCGAATGTTTTAAGTTTGTAAGTCAAAATTCTGTCCGTGTAACACTACGCTATTAATACTCATTGTAAGTTATGTTCAACCTTTTTAAATTAATGTCTCGTAGTTAAGTTATTATTATGCTTATTTAAGCCAAAGTAATCGTGATGTTGGACTAAATATTAAGACGGGGTAATTGGGCTGTGTACCATAATTGGGGTTTGGACAAAAGACCGACACTTGTGAAAATTAAACTATGGGCTATTAATGGGCTTTATATTTGTTTAATTGAATGATAGTTCGTTAATTTAATATGGAGATTTACAATTTGAGGTAATTATAAATAACCACATACACTCTATCGGACACGGTGGGCGGAATATTTATAAATACTAATAATCGTTCATTTAACCGGACACGAGGATGAATTAATAGTCAATGGACTCATTAAAACAGGGGTGGATTACATACAAGGACACTTGGTGTAATTGTTAATAAAGTATTAAAACCTTGGATTGCATACAGTCGATAACCTGGTGTAATCATTAACAATGTATTAAAACCCTATTACAATTTAAGTCCCCAATTAGTTGGAATATTTGACTTCGGGTATTAGAATAATTTGACGAGGACACTCGCACTTTATATTTATGACTGATTGACTGTTATGGACAAAAACCAGATGGACATATCGAATAATTCAGGACAAAGGACAATTAACCTATGGTAATAAATTAAAATCAACACGTCAAACATCATGATTACGGAAGTTTAAACAAGCATAATTCCTTTATTTTATATCTCATCACACCTTTAATTATCGTACTTTTAATTATCGCAATTTTATTTATCGCACTTTAAATTATCGCACTTTTATTATCGTTATTTACTTTACGCTTTAAATTAAGTCATTTGTATATTTAATATTTTACATTAGGTTTTAATTGCGACTTAAGACATAAAATCGACAAACCGGTCATTAAACGATAAAACCCCCCTTTTTATAATAATAATACTACTTATATATATATATATATATATATATATATATATATATACAAATATAGTTTAAAATATAATATAGCATTAAATTTAGTTGTATCCCTGTGGAACGAACCGGACTTACTAAAAACTACAATACTTTACGATTAGGTACACTGCCTATAGTGTTGTAGCAAAGTTTCGGTATATCCACTCTATAAATAAATAAATAACTTGTGTAAAATTGTATCGTATTTAATAGTATTTCTCAATAAAAATATAAGTATTTCGTATACACTTCGCATAACATTAAGTATTTTTGGCGCCGCTGCCGGGGATACTTAACGCCGAAAGCGAAACGCTATAATTTTTTTTATTTTTAATCTATTTTTGTAAAAATATAGTAAGTTTTAAATATTAAAAACAAAAATATAAAAACAAGAAAAAGAAAAATACATATCTATATTTTTAAGTTTAGTTAAAATTAAAAAGTTTATAATTTTATTTTTCTTTTGTTAAAAATTAAAAATTAAAACTAATAATTAAGAATTTTTTTTTGTATTACATATTATTTTGTAAAATAAAAATAAATAAATAATAATAATAATAAAATATATCTATTTAAGTGTTTAAAAAGAAAATATATTTTATAAAAGTATTTTTTTTAGTTCTTAAAAAAATTTAAGTTTATTTTAATAAATATTACTTATATAAATTTAGTAAAGATTATAAAGTAAAAAGTAAAAAAAAAAATAATAATTAAAAACTCTGAACCTGCACCGATTGAAACTGCAAAGGATCTGAGCCTGCACTGTCATGCGATCACATGAGCAGGTAAGGGTAAACCCATGCGACCGCATGGTATCTTCTGACACGCCCACAACCTAGTACGACAGAATTAGGGTTACTATTATTATTATTAATTAATTAATTACATAATTAGGGTTTAGTTATTTAATAATTAGTTTTAGTTTATTTAATTTTGTATTTTTAAGTTTTAATTAGTTTTAATAATTTATAAATTAGTACTTTTATAAAATAATTATATAAAAATAATATTTTTATAAAAATAAGTAATTTTATCATTTTTTGTATCTTTTTATAAATTGAATATTTTTATTAGTTTAATTTGTAATTTGTATATCTATCGTTCGTAATTAGTTTTAAACTTAGTATTTTGCCGTAGTTAATTTATACTTCTAGATTTTTAGGCTTTTCCGTAAAATCCCTTAGGTACTTTTTTCTTTAGATTAAGATTTAGGCGCTTTAAAATTTTGCGACGTAGTTTATGTTTTAGTACCTTTTAAGTTATTGCCGTTTTGGATATAGAACTCCTTTTAAGCTTTAATTTCTTTAGACGTAAGTTTTAATTCTTAGTTTTTAGCCTTTTAAGTTTCGACGCTCTATTTTCTTTTTATTATTTTTTGACTTTTTATTTTTCGACATTTTTCGACGCACTCTTTTTCTTTCTTATTTCTCGACGCTCTAGTTTTTAGGACATAGAATTTTTTTTATTTTCTTTAAAATTTCGACGAAAAAATTATTTTAAGCGGTTAATTTGATAGACATCCAAAATTTTCTGGTTCGTAGTAATAGTTGGATTTGTTAGTGGCGAGTTGTGGGCTTCCGATTTAAAGGGTCCTGGCTACCTACTACATCTATTGGCTATTCGAAACGTGGGCAAAATCAGAAAAGTCTATTAATTTGATAGCTTATGTAATTTTTTATCTTTTATAACTAATAGGATATTCAGTGAATGCACCGAGCAAAACGTTCACCACCTTTCATATGTTCACCACCTGTAACTCGATCAAGACATCTAGCCAACATTGTCGCCGTTGATTTTTCTTCAGAATCGTCATTTAGTCGACCAAGTACTCCAATTCAAATTTTCGATAATCCATTTTTTGAACCCGACCTCACAATTGAGAATCCGGAGGATATTCAGGGACAATTCAGAGATCCTGAACCACTAATATTTCCTCCGGAACCACCAATCATTCAACCAGAGGTTGTCGAGGAAGAAACCATTAAGTCAGAATCCTCTAGTGATTCAGATTCAACAAATTCAATCATGGAAAATCTGGAAACTCTAAGTATGGAAGACCGAATGAGGGCTAAACACACTGGCCAAGGTCACGCAATTACTCAACCAGATATTAATGCGCCAGATTATGAAATCAAAGGACAAATCCTACACATGGTAACTAATCAATGCTAATTTAGTGGTGCGCCGAAGGAAGATACAAACGAACATCTTCGTACCTTTAATAGGATCTGTACTTTATTTAAAATCAGAGAAGTTGAAGATGAACAGATCTATCTCATGTTATTTCCCTGGACTTTAAAGGGAGAAGCCAAAGATTGGTTAGAATCGTTACCTGAAGGGGCGATTGATACATGGGATGTTTTAGTTGAAAATTTTCTTAAACAATTCTTTCAGGCATCTAAAGCCGTGAGAGTTCAAGGAGAAATTGTTACGTTCACACAAAAGCCAAGTGAAACTTTATATGAGGCGTGGACAAGATTTGGAAAGTTGTTGAGAGGATGTGCTCAACATGGTTTAGACACTTATCAAATAGTACAAATATTCTATCAAGGATGCGATATTACTACACGAAAAGACATCGATATAGCAGCTGGTGGTTCCATTATGAAAAAAACCGCAACTGAAGCTTACAAAAGTATTGATAACACTGCCTCCTACTCACATGAGTGGCATCAAGAAAAGACATCGTTAGATCATCTAAAGCGGCTAGAGCCGATTCTAGCCATGACTTTGATTCCATTTCCGCAAAGTTAGATGCTTTCGAGAGATGAATGGAAAAGATGACTAAGGATATTCACGCAATACGCATTAGTTGTGAGCAGTGTGGAGGACCACATTTGACAAAAGATTGTCTCAGTATTGAACAAACAATGGAACAACGAGAGAATGTTTCATATATAAATCAAAGGCCTGAAAATAATTATCAGAATAATTATCAACCGCCAAGACCAAACTACAATCAAAATCAGAATTATAACCGAAATGTTCCATACAACAACCAACAAGGTCCTAGCAATCAACAAGTATCTAACAATACTTACAATCAGCAAAGACCTATTTTTCAAAATAAACCACCACAAACCGATGATAAAAATCCAAATTTAGAAGACATGATGTCGAAGCTAGTTGAATCTCAAACGCAGTTTTTCACATCTCAGAAACAAACGAATGAACAAAATGCTCAAGCATTTAGAAATCAACAAACTTCTATTCAAAATCTGGAAAAAGAAGTAAGCAACCTAGCAAGGTTGATAGGTGAAAGAAAACCGGGAAGTCTACCTAGCGATACAAATGCTAACTCCCGGAATGAAACAGCTAAAGCCATTACCACGAGAAGTGGTATTACACTTAAACCACCTGAAATACCTGTAATTTCTAATGACTCTACTCCTACTACACAGGCACCACAGCCTGAACAAGAGAAGGAATCAGAACCGGTAGTTGAAAAGGTTAATGAAGATAACACAGTTAAGGCTAAACCTTATGTTAAACCATACCAACCACCACTTCCTTACCCGAGTAAAATGAGAAAAGAAAGACTTGAAGCTGAGCAATCCAAATTTTTGGATATGTTTAAATAAATAAATGTCAATCTTCCTTTCATTGATGTGATTTCAGAAATGCCAAGATATGCTAAATTCTTGAAAGATCTAATCATAAATAGAAAGAAAATGGAAGAACTTTCAGCTGTTACTATGAATGCTAATTGCTCGGCAGTACTGTTGAATAAACTACCAGAAAAATTATCAGATCCAGGAAGTTTCACAATTCCATGTTTTCTGGGTAGTCTTAGTTCAATAGAAGCATTGGCAGACTTAGGTGCTAGTATAAATCTAATGCCGTATTCATTATACGCTAAACTAGACCTTGGAGAATTGAAACCAACACGAATAAGTATACAACTAGCCGATCGATCAGTAAAATATCCTAGAGGGATAATGGAAAACATGCTAGTTAAAGTTGGTACATTAGTATTTCCAGTAGATTTTGTTATTCTGGACATAGAAGAAGATTCTCGAGTTCCTCTTATATTAGGAAGACCATTCTTAAACACGGCTAAAACAATAATAGACGTGTTTGGTAAGAAATTGACCCTAAGTATAGAGGACGAGAGTGTCACCTTTTCTGTTGATAGAGCCATGCAACAACCGCAATCTGCAGATGATACATGTTATTACATTCAAACTATAGATTCACATGCAGAATTGTTAGAAGAATTTCCAGAATTACAAGGAACAGGAGAATGTTCTTTAGGAGAAGGAACTGAACCAATTGATGAAGCTGAAATGTTAGCTGCACTTATGGCTAATGAATACGAACCAACAACAGAAGAACTTCAAATGCTAAAAGAGGAAGACAGATATCGATACAAATCATCGATAGAAGAGCCACCGATATTAGAGTTAAAGCCACTTCCAAACCTTTTGGAATACGCTTATTTACATGGTGAATCTGAATTACCTGTAATAATATCGTCTTCTCTTACGGAAAATGAAAAATCTCAACTCATTTCTGTGCTAAAAGCTCATAAACCAGCTATTGCATGGAAGATTCATGACATTAAAGGCATAAGTCCTTCGTATTGCACACATAAAATCCTTATGGAAGAAGGCCATAAAACCTATGTGCAACGCCAACGAAGACTAAATCCTAATATGCAAGATGTTGTTAAGAAAACAATTATTAAACTGCTAGTTGCAGGTTTAATTTATCCAATCTCTAATAGTCCATGGGTAAGCCCAGTTCAATGTGTACCTAAGAAGGGTGGCATGACTGTCATCACAAATGAAAAAAATGAGCTTATTCCTACTAGGACTGTAATAGGATGACGTGTTTGTATTGATTATAGAAAATTAAATGACCCCACCAGAAAAGATCACTTTCCCTTACCTTTCATTGATCAAATGTTGGAAAGATTAGCCGGGAATAGTTACTATTGTTTTCTTGACAGTTTTTTCGGATATTTTCAAATTCCAATTGCACCCGAGGACCAAGAGAAAACCACTTTCACATGCCCTTATGGTACTTTTGCTTACAAACGCATGCCATTTGGACTTTGCAACACCCCTGCAACCTTTCAAAGGTGCATGATGACGATTTTTCACGACATGATAGAAGAATGCATGAAATTTTTCATGGATGACTTTTCAGTCTTCGGTGATACTTTTGAAACATGTCTAGTTAATCTTGAACGAATGCTTATTAGATGCGAGCAATCAAATCTAGTTCTTAATTGGGAGAAATGCCATTTCATGGTTATAGAAGGCATCGTTCTTGGTCATAAAATTTCAAAGGAAGAAATTGAAATGGATAAAGCTAAAGTAGATGTAATTGCTAAACTTCCACATCCCACCAATGTTAGAGGAGTTAGGAGTTTTCTAGGGCATGCCGGTTTTTACCGACGTTTCATAAAAGACTTTTCTAAAATTGCCACTCCTATGAACAAACTCCTAAAAAATGATGCTCCATTCATCTTTTGAGATGAATGCATCAAATCTTTTAATATTCTTAAAGAAAAACTCACTAATGCGCCGATTATGATAACTCCAAATTGGAATCTACCATTTGAACTCATGTGCGATGCAAGTGATTTTGCAATGGGAGCCGTTTTAGGACAAAGGATTGAAAAAGGATTTCAACCTATTTATTACGCTAGTAAGATGTTACAAGGAGCACAAACAAATTACACAACTACTGAAAAAGAACTCCTTGCCATTGTCTTTGCTTTTGACAAATTTCGTTCATATCTCGTTCTAGCTAAAACGGTGGTCTATACCGACCATTCTGCTCTTAGATACCTATTTTCTAAACAAGATGCCAAACCATGATTAATCCGTTGGATCTTACTCTTACAAGAGTTCGATATTGAAATTCGAGACAAAAAGGGAGCATAAAATCTCGCCGCTGATCATCTTTCTCGTCTTGAAAATCTCGAATTAGAAGTTCTAAATGAATCGGCTATACAAGACAACTGATAATGCTAAAAACGAACATATATTTCATAGCATTATTCCTCAAGAAAGACAAGCTTTTAGTTGCAATTTTTCTATTTACAAGTGATATTCGTTTAAATAATAAAAGGTGAAGACAAAAGACAGATTCGACGAATTGAAGACGCAAACGACCAAAAAGCTCAAAAGAACAAAAGACAATCAAAGAGGTTCCAATTATTGATAAGAAACGTCTCGAAATTACAAGAGTACAAGATTCAAAACGCAAAGTACAAAATATAAAATTGTACGCAAGGACGTTCGAAAATCCGGAACCGGGACCAGAGTCAACTCTTAACGCTCGACGCAACGGACTAAAAATTACAAGTTAACTATGCATATAAATATAATATAATATATAATTAATTATATTAATTATATATATATATTATATTTATAAATAAAAACCGTCGGCAGAGAAAGACTCCAAGGGTGTGAGCTGTAAATTCATTCTCCGCGACTCGCGGAGTTTGAAGAGGATTTCACCGCGAGTCGCGGAGCCCTAAATTTGAAAACTGCCTATAAAGCCAACCGAATTCTGATCAAAATAAATAATCTTTTTCTCTCTTCTCTCATATATACGATATATATATATATATATATATATATATATATATATATATATATATATATATATATATATATATATATATATATATATATAATTTATAATTTATATTTTAATTTTAATTATAATTCTAATAATAAGGGTATGTTAGCGATTATTGTAAGGGTGTAAGTCGAAATTCTGTCCGTGTAACGCTACGCTATTTTTAATCATTGTAAGTTATGTTCAACCTTTTTACATTAATGTCTCGTAGCTAAGTTATTATTATGCTTATTTAATCCGAAGTAATCATGATGTTGGGCTAATTACTAAAATTGGGTAATTGGGCTTTGTACCATAATTGGGGTTTGGACAAAAGAACGACACTTGTGGAAATTAGACTATGGGCTATTAATGGGCTTTATATTTGTTTAACTAAATGATAGTTTGTTAATGTTAATATAAAGATTTACAATTGGGCGTCCCTATAAATTACCATATACACTCGATCGGACACGATGGGCGGGGTATTTATATGTACGAATAATCGTTCATTTAACCGGACACGGGAATGGATTAATAGCCACTAGAATAATTAAAACAGGGGTGAAATTACATTCAAGGGTAATTGGTGTAATTGTTAACAAAGTAGTAAAACCTTGGTTTACACGCAGTCGATAACCTGGTGTATTCATTAAACAAAGTATTAAAACCTTGTTACAATTCGAATCCCCAATTAGTTGGAATATTTAACTTCGGGTATAATAATAATTTGACGAGGACACTCGCACTTTATATTTATGACTGATGGACTGTTATGGACAAAAACCAGACGGACAGATTAAATAATCCAGGACAAAGGACAATTAACCCATGGGCATAAAACTAAAATCAACACGTCAAACATTATGATTACGGAAGTTTAAATAAGCATAATTCTTTTATTTCATATTTAATTTCCTTTATTTTATATTTAATTGCACTTCTAATTATCGCACTTTTATTTATTGTTATTTAATCGCACTTTTAATTATCGTACTTTTTAATTATCGCAATTTTATTTTTTCGCACTTTTATTATTCGCAATTTCATTATCGTTATTTACTTTACGCTTTAATTTAAGTCTTGTATTTATTTTTAATATTTTACATTTGGTTTTAACTGCGACTAAAGTTTTAAAATCGACAAACCGGTCATTAAACGGTAAAAACCCCCCTTTATAATAATAATATTACTTATATATATGTTTGTATTTTTATAAAAGTAAATTAATATAGCGTTGAGCTTTGTTTAAAAAAGATTCCCTGTGGAACGAACCGGACTTACTAAAAACTACACTACTGTACGATTAGGTACACTGCCTATAAGTGTTGTAGCAAGGTTTAAGTATATCCATTCTATAAATAAATAAATATCTTGTGTAAAATTGTATCATATTTAATAGTTTTTCCTAGTAAAATATAAACTATTTCGTATACTTGATGTCAAAGTTTTAAAATACTTGATGTCAAAGCTAAGGTATACGAAATAGTTTATATTTTACTAGGAAAAACTATTAAATACGATACAATTTTACACAAGATATTTATTTATTTATAGAATGGATATACTTAAACCTTGCTACAACACTTATAGGCAGTGTACCTAATCGTACAGTAGTGTAGTTTTTAGTAAGTCCGGTTCGTTCCACAGGGAATCTTTTTTAAACAAAGCTCAACGCTATATTAAAACTCGCGGGGTTTTCTGCATTAATTACCGCGACTCGCGGAGGGTACCTGACACACGAACAGAAACCCTAATCCTGTATTTATTACGGTAATTATTAATTAATTATTATTAAACCCTAATTATTATTATTATTATAATTAATTTTATTTTAACTTTTACTTTTTATTTAATTTATGTATTTAGTATTAATTAGTTTTATTAAATTGTAAAATTAGTAGTTTTATTAAATAAATAATATAAAAATAATATTTTTATAAAAATTGTACTTTTTACAACTTTTTATATATTTTTATATTTTGTCCCTTTTTAATCGTTGTAGCATAACTTTTGTATTTTTAGCTCATATTTAATTTTAAACTTAGTTTTTGCTATAGTTATTTTTACTCCTAGATTTTTAGGCTTTGCCGTAGAATTCCTTAAGTGTTTTTTTTCTTTAGACTAAGATTTAGGTACTTTAGAATTTTGCGACGCCTTTTTAAGTTTTAGTTTCTTTTTAAGTTATTTCCATTTGGGATTTAGTTTTTCCTGTAAGCTTTAATATTTTTAGACGACTTTTACTATGTACCAATTATCATTCCAATTAGTAATATTAATTTGCGATTATAATTTTAAGTTAGTTGTAGTAATAAGGTTAGGTTAGTTAAGTATTTTTAAGTTTTGATAAGTTTCTTTTATTTTTTTTCGTCACCTTTTATTTTTCAACCATTTTTTTCTTTTTCTACCTTTTGCGACGAACTCTTTTTTCTCTCTTATTTCTCGCCATTCTAGTTTTTAGGACTTAGAATTTTTTCTACTTCTTATCTAAATTTCTTAAAATTACGAAAATTTATTTTAAGTGGTTAAATTGATAGACATCAAAATTTTCTGGTTCGTAGTAATAGTTGGATTTGTACGTGGACCGGGTTACTGGAGCCAAACAGTCCTCAATTATATTGAGACCAAACGAATCCTGCCCCTCTGCTGCATCTTTTGGCTATTCGAAACGTGGGCAAAATCAGAAAAGTCTATTGATTGGATAACTTATTATAATTTTTCTTTCCTTTTTAAAACTAATAGGATATTCAGTGAATGCACCGAGCAAGACGTTCACCACCTTTTGTACGTTCACCACCTGTAACTAGATCAAGACATTTAGCAAATATAACCGCCGTTGATTTTTCTTTAGAATCGTCATCCAGTCGACCAAGTACTTCAGTTCAAATTTCCGATAATCCATTTTTTGAACCCTACCTCACAATTGAGAATCCGGAAAATATTCAGGAACGGTTCATAGATCCTGAACCATTAAACTTTCCTCCGAAACCACTAATCATTCAAACAGAGATTGTTGAGGAACGAACCATTAAATCAGAATCATCTAGTGATACCGATTCAACAAATTCAATTATGGAAAATCTGGAACCTTTAAGTATGGAAGACCGAATGAGAGCTAAACGCACTGGCCAAGGTCACGCAATTACTCATCCAGACATTAATGCGCCAGATTATGAAATCAAAGGACAAATTCTACACATGGTGACTAATCAATGCCATTTTAGTGGTGCGCCGAAGGAAGATCCAAATGAACATCTACGTACCTTTAATAGGATCTGCACACTATTTAAAATCCGAGAAGTGGAGGATGAACAGATATATCTCATGTTATTTCCCTGGACTTTAAAGGGAGAAGCCAAAGATTGGTTGGAATCGTTACCTGAAGGGGCGATTGATACATGGGACGTTTTAGTTGACAAATTTCTTAAACAATTCTTTCCTGCATCTAAAGCCGTAAGACTTCAAGCAGAAATTGTTACGTTTACACAGAAACCAAATGAAACTCTATATGAGGCGTGGACAAGATATGGAAAGTTGTTAAGAGGATGTCCGCAACATGGTTTAGACACCTGTCAAATAGTACAAATATTCTACCAAGGATGCGACATCACTACAAGAAAAGACATAGATATAGCAGCTGGTGGTTCTATTATGAAGAAAACCGAAACTGATGCTTACAAAATTATTGATAATACTGCTTCCCACTCACATGAGTGGCACCAAGAAAAAGATATCGTTAGATCATCTAAAGCAGCTAGAGCCGATTCTAGCCATGACTTAGATTCCATTTCCGCAAAGATAGATGCTGTGGAGAGACGAATGGAAAAGATGACTAAGGATATTCACTCAATACGAATTAGTTGTGAGCAGTGTGGAGGACCACATTTGACAAAAGATTGTCTCAGTATTGAATTAACAATGGAACAAAGAGAGAATATTTCATACATAAACCAAAGGCCTGGAAATAATTATCAGAATAATTATCAACCGCCAAGACCGATTTACAATCAAAACCAGAATTATAACCGAAATATTCCATACAACAATCAACAAGGTCCTAGCAATCAACAAGTATCCAATAATACTTACAATCAGCAAAGACCTAATTTTCAAAACAAACCACCACAACAAACCGATGATAAAAAGCCGAATTTAGAAGATATGATGACGAAGCTAGTTGAAACTCAAACGCAGTTTTTCACATCTCAGAAACAAACCAATGAACAAAATGCTCAAGCATTTAGAAATCAACAAGCTTCTATTCAAAATCTGGAACAAGAAGTAAGTAACCTAGCAAGATTAATAGGTGAAAGAAAACCGGGAAGTTTACCAAGCGATACAAATGCTAACCCCCGGAATGAAACAGCTAAAGCTATTACCACAAGAAGTGGTACAACACTTAAACCACCTGAAATACCTGTAACTTCTGATGAAACTATTCCTACTCCACAAGAACCACAACCTGATCAAGATAAGGAAAAAGAACCGGTAGTTGAAAAAGTTAATGAAGATAACACAGTTAAGGATAAACCTTATGTTAAACCATACCAACCACCACTTCCTTACCTGAGTAAAATGAAGAAAGAAAAACTTGAAGCCGAGCAATCCAAATTCTTGGATATGTTTAAACAGATAAATGTAAATCTTCCTTTCATTGATGTGATTTCAGGAATGCCAAGATATGCTAAATTCTTGAAAGATCTAATCTCAAATAGAAAGAAAATGGAAGAACTCTCGGCTGTTACTATGAATGCTAATTGTTTAGCAGTGCTGTTGAATAAGATACCAGAAAAATTATCTGATCCAGGAAGTTTCACAATTCCATGTTTTCTGGGTAGTCTTAGTTCAATAGAAGCATTGGCAGACTTAGGTGCTAGTATAAATCTAATGCCGTATTCACTATACGCTAAACTAGACCTTGGAGAATTGAAACCAACAAGAATAAGCATACAACTAGCCGATAGATCAATAAAATATCCTAGAGGGATAATGGAGAACATGCTAGTTAAAGTTGGTACTTTAGTATTTCCAGTAGATTTTGTTGTTTTGGACATGGAAGAAGATTCTCAAGTTCCTCTCATATTAGGAAGACCATTCTTAAACACGGCTAAAGGAATGATAGACGTGTTCGGTAAGAAATTGACCCTAAGTATAGAGGATGAGAGTGTTACCTTTTCAGTTGATAGAGCAATGAAACAACCACAATCTGCAGATGATACATGTTATTATATTCAAACTATAGATGCACATGCAGAATTATTAGAAGAATTTCCAGAATTACAAGGAACAGGAGAATGTTCTTTAGGAGAAGGTAATAAACCAATTGATGAAGCTGAAATGTTAGCTACACTTATAGCTAATGGATATGAACCAACAACAGAAGAAATTCAAATGCTAAAAGAAGAAGACAGATATCGATATAAATCATCGATAGAAGAACCTCCGAAATTAGAGTTAAAGCCACTTCCAAACCATTTGGAATACGCTTATTTACATGGTGAATCTGAATTACCTGTAATAATATCGTCTTCTCTTACTGAAAATGAGAAATCACAACTCATTTCTGTGTTGAAAGCTCATAAACCAGCCATTGCATGGAAGATTCATGATATTAAAGGAATAAGTCCTTCGTATTGCACACATAAAATCCTTATGGAAGAAGGTCATAAAACGTATGTGCAACGCCAACGAAGACTAAATCCTAATATGCAAGATGTAGTTAAGAAAGAGATTATTAAACTGCTAGATGCAGGTTTGATATATCCAATTTCTGATAGTCCATGGGTAAGCCCAGTTCAATGCGTACCTAAGAAGGGTGGCACGACTGTCATTACAAATGAGAAAAATGAGCTTATTCCTACTAGGACTGTAACAGGATGGCGTGTATGTATTGATTATAGAAAATTAAATGACGCCACCAGAAAAGATCACTTTCCCTTACCTTTCATAGATCAAATGTTGGAAAGATTAGCCGGAAATAGTTACTATTGTTTTCTAGATGGATTTTCCGGATATTTTCAAATTCCAATAGCACCCGAAGATCAAGAGAAAACCACATTCACGTGCCCTTATGGTACTTTTGCTTACAAACGCATGCCATTTGGACTTTGTAACGCCCCTGCAACCTTTCAAAGGTGTATGATGGCGATTTTTCACGACATGATAGAAGAATGCATGGAAGTATTCATGGATGACTTTTCAGTCTTCGGTGATACATTTAAATCATGTCTAGTTAATCTGGAACGAATGCTAATTAGATGCGAACAATCAAATCTAGTACTTAATTCGGAGAAATGCCATTTCATGGTTAAAGAAGGCATCGTTCTTGGACATAAAATTTCAAAAGAAGGAATTGAAGTGGATAGAGCTAAAGTAGATGTAATTGCTAAACTTCCACATCCCACCTATGAATAAACTCCTAGAAAAGGATGCGCCATTCATCTTTTCAGATGAGTGTATCAAATCTTTTAATATTCTTAAAGAGAAACTCACTAATGCGCCGATCATGATAACACCAAATTGGAATCTACCATTTGAACTAATGTGCGATGCAAGTGATTTTGCAATGGGAGCCGTTTTAGGACAAAGGATTGAAAAATGATTTCAACCTATATATTATGCTAGTAAGACGTTACAAGGAGCACAAACAAACTATACAACTACTGAAAAAGAACTCCTTGCTATTGTCTTTGTTTTTGACAAATTTCGATCATATCTCGTTCTAGCAAAAACGGTGGTCTATACCGACCATTCTGCTCTTAGATACCTATTTTCAAAACAAGATGCTAAACCAAGATTAATTCGTTGGATCTTACTCTTACAAGAGTTTGATATTGAAATTCGAGATAAAAGAGGAGCAGAAAATCTCGCCGCTGATCATCTTTCTCGTCTTGAAAATCCTGAGTTAGAAGTTCTAAATGAATCAGCCATACAAGACAACTTTCCTGATGAATATCTATTGAAGATAGATTATAAAGAAATCCCATGGTTTGCAGACTATGCAAACTACTTAGTTTGTGGATTCCTTGAAAAAGGATTATCGTACCAAAAACGAAAGAAATTCTTCAGTGATATAAAACACTATTTTTGGGAAGATCCACATCTGTTTAAAAGTTGTCCCGATGGAATAATACGCCGATGTGTATTTGGAGATGAAGCTAGTAAAATTTTAAACCATTGTCACACAGGACCAACAGGAGGGCATTATGGGCCTCAACTAACAGCAAGAAAAGTTTATGAAGCTGGATTCTATTGGCCTACAATTTACAAAGACGCACACCTTCTTTGCAAATCCTGTGATGCATGTCAAAGGGCCGGAAAAATAAGTCAACGTGATGAAATGCCACAAAATGTCATCCAAGTATGTGAAGTATTTGACATTTGGGGTATTGACTTTATGGGTCCATTTCCAAAATCTCATAATAATCTATATATACTCGTAGCCATTGATTATGTATCTAAATGGGCGGAAGCACAAGCTCTCCCAACTAACGATGCACGAGTTGTAGTCAACTTTTTAAAACGTCTTTTTGCAAGGTTTGGAACACCGAAAGCTTTAATAAGTGATCGGGGTACTCATTTCTGTAATAATCAACTTGAGAAAGTTCTTAAAAGATATGGAGTAACTCATAAAATCTCCACCACATATCATCCACAAACAAGTGGACAAGTTGAAAATACCAACCGAGCTTTAAAACGTATTCTAGAGAAAACCGTAGGATCAAATCCGAAGGAATGGTCCATTAAATTAGAGGATGCACTCTGGGCTTTTAGAACAGCTTACAAAACTCCAATTGGAACCACACCTTTTAGACTTGTTTATGGAAAAGCATGTCATCTTCCAGTAGAAATTGAACACAAAGCATTTTGGGCTTTGAAGACATGTAATCTTGATTTACATGAAGCCAGACGTCTACGATTAAGTCAACTAAATGAATTAGAAGAATTAAGACATGAAGCATACGAAAATTCGTTAATCTATAAAGAAAGAACGAATAAATGGCATGATAAAAGAATCAGAAGTTCAAAAGAATTTAAAGAAGGAGACAGAGTTCTTCTTTTCAATTCACGATTCAAGCTATTTCCTGGAAAATTGAAATCAAGATGGTCTGGACCATTCATAGTCAAAAGAGTTTTCCCATACGGAACGATAGAATTAATAAATTCAAATGGGATTGAATTTAAAGTTAATGGTCACAGAGTTAAACATTACATACATGGTCCGATGGAAGTCGACAACGAAGTTAATCACAATTTCGACACCACAGCTAACTAAGTGTGGGGAGAATCAAGTCTTTAAAGGATAATATGTATTTCTGTTAGAGTTAGATTGTCTGTTTTCGTGTAGTTCTCGAAAATGGAACCCGAATGGTCTTTCCCTAGCAGACCCTAAAGAACTAGTCTTCTCCCCCCATTCTGAATTTTTATTTTTTTAGGTTTTTACAAAATGAAGACTGCCTGTGAACTAAACCATGGTCTAATGCTACACGCTTTGATCACTAAAAGAAATAATGACATACTACCGAGTGAAATAGTATCAGTAATCAGAAAAAGAATGGACGGAGTTAGAAAAGAATCCAGATGCGAAGATAATAAGTTACAATTTGGTAAAGGAAAATCAAAATCCGCAGCGAAAAGAAGAGCACGACACCTAGAACGATGTCACAAATGCGGAAAATGGTCACATGGAGGTAAATGTTCAAATAATCAAACCTATTCAAATACCGAATTTGTTACTTTATGCAGAGACGGACCGTTCATATGTTTAGAAGAAAAGACACTGAATGCTCGAGGTTACGCCTATGTAGCCATGGAAAACCAATTAAACCGACTATCTTATGAATGGGATAGATCATATAACTAAGAAATCTATTCCACAGGTATGTCTGTACAGTTTTTATTTTTATTTTTATTTTTAACCTTTTGATAATAAACGCTAATTTGTTCGCTAAAAAGTATTAAATTGGTATTGAATAAAATTAGGTTTGGCGACCGAAATTATTGATATCATTCAAAAATTTATTACATCACTGCGAAATTTAACGTTTATTCTTAAGGTATAAATATCTTTAATCAATCAACCCAAAATATTTCAAAAAGTCGTCATGAGTTAAATTAGGTTTTGGAACCGAAATTACTTTACCGAAAAGAGGGGCGCATATTTTTGATAATATTTGATTGATTAAAGTGGGATAAAAAGACAAAAAGATTTTTAAATTTATTTTTACCATGTTTTTAAAATTAATATTTAAATCTTAAATTAATATTGTAAATTTTGTAAAAACAATATATTTAAAATTGTAAATATTTGAAAAATTAATATAAGTTTGATATGAATTTATGAATTTTTAAATTAAGTTTGGTGTGAATTTTTAAAATATAAATTTTTAATTTTATGCATTTCAAATTTTAAGTTTGGTGTGAATTTTTAATAATAATTTTGAATTTTATATTTAAGTTGTGTGAATTTAAAAACAAAAATTTACTTTATCTCATTAAGTTAAGAATATGATTTTTAAAATTCGTCGTAAGTTGAAGACTAGGTCTTTGAACCGAAATTGCTTTACTCGAGGGAGGGACGAGAACTTTTATTATCATTATTTTTAATCTTATTGAATTAAAGTATGCCAAAAACATTGAAAAAACCCAAAAATCTTAGCTTTTAAAACAATCGCTACAAAAAGACAAATTTTAAAATTTTGTCGAAGGACGGACTAGGACATCGATCCGAAACGACCTCGTCCTAAATAACAAGGGAAACAAAATTTTAAAATTAATTACTTAATTGTTTTAATAAGTTAATGATTATAAAAAAAAAAAAAAATACCAAACTCCGCGACTCGCGGAGTTTGGAGGGTAAATCCCCGCGACTCGCGGAGGGGTCGAAAATCAGAAAAAAAATATAGAGCTGCAAACTGATCAGTCCACACCCCCAACAACTCAAAAATACTGCGAAAAACCCACGAAAAATCACCCAAAAACACCCCAAAAATCACAATTTTTAACCGTTAATCACCAAATCTTTTGCTAAAATCATGTTGAGAAGGATGCTATCTAAGAATTACTCAAGAAAAACGGTAAATTTCTACACCTAAACACCATTTAATTCGAAATTTGATGTTCTTGAGCAATTTTTTTTTTCCAATTTGATTTTGATGCTTTTTAGTGTAATTAGGCTTAAATTGTTTATGTATTATGCTTGTATAACCTAGATTGATGCTGTTTAACATGATTAGAAGCCTTGAACTTCAAATTTTGAGTAATCTAGGGTTTGTGTTCTTGAGCAAATTTGGGGCTTTTTGATATAAACAGGTTATGGCCGATTTTTGTCATGAATTGTTGCTAAATTGAGTAGTGTAACATGTCTAGGTAGTTAAATGATCCAAACTTTGAGCCTAAACATGATTTTGAGAATTAAAGTGGACTTTTTCAAGTCTAAAATTCATGAACTTGATTTTTGAAAGATAATGCCATTTGAGACTTGTTTAATTGCTAGTAATGATTATTTTGACATGTTATTTGAGTTGAATGCTTATGAACTTGGCGAACATTTTCGTATATGCTTATTTGAAAAAGTGTAGATTTGATAAAAATGTGAAAATGAGCTTAAGTTTGATATAAATTGATAATGTCATTGTAATTATTTTGATTGATGATTTTGCTGACACTAATGCATATTTGGATGCACAAAAATTGTGTTTGATGTGTTTTGCAGAATGAAAGGGGTGAATCTTCATCCCAAGCCCGCAATGCTCCTGCTGAGAATTTGGAACAACAGGAGGTGGATAACTACTACAAGCAGGATATACCTCATCCAGTCATGACCTTTTCCGATATGCACTTGGAAGAGTTGCACCCGAACCTGAGATTTGACAGACTTTGGATAGATTATCCAAAATATCTAAGGGGTTTGCATACTCTTCATTCTAAGGTTGTTGAGGTACTAAGGGTCATAGAATGGGGACCCTTAGAAGCTGTAGAATTGGCCGGGCCAATTAGGGAATTACTTGTACAGAGGTATGGTAATTCTTCTTTTAATGACTGGGTACATTTATTCACCATACGTAGACCTGTATATAAAGTATGGTGTGAAGAATTGTTATGTAGTATAGAGTTGAATGATCGGGTAGCTAGTTTAACCGATCGTTCTTTTATTAGATTTTTGTTAGGCGGTTCGATGCGCCACATGTCTTTACTGGACATGGCTCAGGCTTTACGTATATATACGCCTGAGGAGTTAGCGTCTGCCGATTGTAGAGGATTGATACTAAACGGTAGAAAGATAGATGAAAATTTTGATACACACGGTGTGTGGAGTCAAATGACAAGCCATCACCGTTTCAAAGGGGGAAATTACTCTTATTTGGATATAGATAGAGCCGAATTAAGAGTGATACATAGGTTTTTAGCTAATTCGATTACACAAAGGGGTAAGAACAAGGAAAAAGTAAATGAACAGGATTTGTTTTACCATATGTGTATTCGAGACCCACAAAGCGCTGTAAGTATACCATATTGTGTGGGTTATTATTTATCAGCTATGGTTCGGGGGATGCGACCGCATAGCATAATAGGAGGTGGTATTTTTATTACTTTGATTGGTGAATATCTCGGTGTGGATATAAGTCGGGGGGGATTATTAGTAGAAGAACCAGAACCCCGCGATACTATAGGTTTAAATGTATACCATGGTGCGAAAGTTTTGAAGAGGCGAAATAACGCCGCAGTACGATACCATGGTAGACATCCACAGGTGGAGAGAAACCAGCAGCAAGGTAATGTAGGAGGGGGGAATGAGATGCAAGAAATGCATAGGTTTATAGCTTCTCAGGAATACGAAAATGCTAGACAGAGAGCATTTGAAGATTGGCAAGTTCATCAGAACCAAATCATAGCTCATTGCTAACATATAGGTAGAAACTATATTCCTACACCGAAACCCATCTTCCCTCCTTGGTCTATAGAGATGCAGCCACCATATCCTACGTATGACCCTGCCGAAGCATTCTATAGCACCTATGGTTATGCCTGGAACCCCTATTGGTACCAATATCATCCTTAGTATACTTATTATTTTTTTTATTTTTTATTTTGTAATTTGTAATTATTGATACGTTTAATACTTTTGTTAATATTGTAATCATTTTTATAATTGTCTAACTTTTATTCTTAGATTTTAATAATTTTTGAATGTGGGGTAATATACCAAACTTCAAAAATATGTATATATGTTTGCAGTTTATCTTATGTACACAACAGGGTAAAACAACGCATTTTCAAAGACTGGCATTAAGTTCAGCAAAAGCAACTAATTTTGACGACAAGATGCAAAATATATGTGAAATAACAACAAGACGGAATGAACAAATGATGTGCACCATTTATCATTCAGCAAACAAACGCCAATATATTTGGAAACTTTGGTAAAAATTTAATCATTTTCACACAAATCACCCTCAATAATTTAAATTGTTACTGATTTCTTGCAAATGAGGGCATTGCAAGATCTTAAGTGTGGGAAGGGGTTAAATTCTTTCGGATTTTAAAATTTTTATCTTAAACACTTGGTTACCATTAAAAATACTAGTAAAGCAGTAGTTGTATTAGAATCTAGTGCTCTCTGATAATAAAGAACAGCCCTGGTCTTATATACTGACTACCCAATTCTAGTAAAAATTTTTCAAAATTTTCAATTAAATGAACTCAAAATCATGTTTATACATATTTATGAACGATAAAACTAGGTTTTAACACCGAAATTATTGTAACCTCGGAAAGGACATAAATTGAGAAACAAACCAAAATGTTAAAATTCATTTAAAATGGAATAGAGGACGATAAAAAGGAAAATAAAAGCCAAGTGTGGGAAAATTCTCCAAGTTATTCAAAACATATATCACATATATCTGTAACAAATAACTGAAAATACTTTTGCTTTGGACTAAACTAAACTGTTTTACCCGATGAAAGAAAAGAAGATATGGATCTACACGATGAATCAATTCCATCATTAAAAGGAAGTAAAGTCTTCCGAAAAAGACACGCGCTTCTTGATTTAGGTCATGAAGTTGTCGTCCAGACCAGCTGTAGGTTGACGAAAAATCTAGAAAAGTCATCACTAAAATCAGCAGGAAATCCACGGACCTCAGCATTAAACAGGGTCGCCAAGTGGTCAGATTTATCCTAACCATGAGAAGGATTTATCTCGTACAATGGGGGGCACCATGCAAATTAGCTGGATAAGACTAATGAATCAGATCACCAGAAAGGATAATCTCCTTAAAGATTAAAAATCAGCTTTTAAGACTGATATTACTCAATCCTAGAGATTGACCTTAAAGATTGAGAATTCAAACTCATGGAATTCAATGATATCTAAACTCGAGCTTGAACGAGAAAATATTTTGATCAAAATTATAAACCGATTTGTTTTCTGAAAACCCATTTTCAATGCGTTCATTACCATTGAACGTAAAATCCTAGGAATTCACCTGGAATTCATTAGGTCACCTGAACTAAATCAGGTGTCAACCGTAAGAACGGTGGTTGCATAGCATGGTCGAAGACAGGACCTTGTGCCAGACCAAAAAATTATAAGGGTGAGCTTTACTATTGCTCCTACCAAGGATAGTAATTGCGTCCGACACGTTATAGACCATAATTAAAAGCATGTCAGGGGACATTGCCTTAACAGTTGCTTGTTCAACGCTTTCCTTTACAACCGGACGGTAGTTTACCGAAAGGTAATATACGGGACAAGTAAACTGGACGTGTTGCTTTCCAAATACAAGGTTAGCAAGTGGGTGACACAAAACCGCAAGTTTTGAGCTAAAATTTTCAAATCTGAAACCCACCAAACCCACAAAAATATTTTGCAAACACCGGTAAAGGGTTATTCCGGAAAACTTATCTAGGGTAAAAACTAGATTTCAAAAGATCAAATGTTTTCATAAAGATCCAATTTCCTTAATGGATCTAAATTTTTATAGTCATGTGGGACTGTAAACCATATCGTTACTACCATTGTTTATATCACCGTATAGAAATCACTGATGTACAAAGTGTGAAGAATAAAGAAGTGATTCTTGTATTTCAAGACGATATTGCTTGAGGACAAGCAACGCTCAAGTGTGGGAATATTTGATAATGCTAAAAACGAACATATATTTCATAGCATTATTCCTCAAGAAAGACAAGCTTTTAGTTGCAATTGTTCTATTTACAAGTGATATTCGTTTAAATAATAAAAGGTGAAGACAAAAGACAGATTCGACGAATTGAAGACGCAAACGACCAAAAAGCTCAAAAGAACAAAAGACAATCAAAGAGGTTCCAATTATTGATAAGAAACGTCTCGAAATTACAAGAGTACAAGATTCAAAACGCAAAGTACAAAATATAAAATTGTACGCAAGGACGTTCGAAAATCCGGAACCGGGACCAGAGTCAACTCTTAACGCTCGACGCAACGGACTAAAAATTACAAGTTAACTATGCATATAAATATAATATAATATATAATTAATTATATTAATTATATATATATTATATTTATAAATAAAAACCGTCGGCAGAGAAAGACTCCAAGGGTGTGAGCTGTAAATTCATTCTCCGCGACTCGCGGAGTTTGAAGAGGATTTCACCGCGAGTCGCGGAGCCCTAAATTTGAAAACTGCCTATAAAGCCAACCGAATTCTGATCAAAATAAATAATCTTTTTCTCTCTTCTCTCATATATACGATATATATATATATATATAATTTATAATTTATATTTTAATTTTAATTATAATTCTAATAATAAGGGTATGTTAGCGATTATTGTAAGGGTGTAAGTCGAAATTCTGTCCGTGTAACGCTACGCTATTTTTAATCATTGTAAGTTATGTTCAACCTTTTTACATTAATGTCTCGTAGCTAAGTTATTATTATGCTTATTTAATCTGAAGTAATCATGATGTTGGGCTAATTACTAAAATTGGGTAATTGGGCTTTGTACCATAATTGGGGTTTGGACAAAAGAACGACACTTGTGGAAATTAGACTATGGGCTATTAATGGGCTTTATATTTGTTTAACTAAATGATAGTTTGTTAATGTTAATATAAAGATTTACAATTGGGCGTCCCTATAAATTACCATATACACTCGATCGGACACGATGGGCGGGGTATTTATATGTACGAATAATCGTTCATTTAACCGGACACGGGAATGGATTAATAGCCACTAGAATAATTAAAACAGGGGTGAAATTACATTCAAGGGTAATTGGTGTAATTGTTAACAAAGTAGTAAAACCTTGGTTTACACGCAGTCGATAACCTGGTGTATTCATTAAACAAAGTATTAAAACCTTGTTACAATTCGAATCCCCAATTAGTTGGAATATTTAACTTCGGGTATAATAATAATTTGACGAGGACACTCGCACTTTATATTTATGACTGATGGACTGTTATGGACAAAAACTAGACGGACAGTTTAAATAATCCAGGACAAAGGACAATTAACCCATGGGCATAAAACTAAAATCAACACATCAAACATTATGATTACGGAAGTTTAAATAAGCATAATTCTTTTATTTCATATTTAATTTCCTTTATTTTATATTTAATTGCACTTCTAATTATCGCACTTTTATTTATTGTTATTTAATCGCACTTTTAATTATCGTACTTTTTAATTATCGCAATTTTATTTTATCGCACTTTTATTATTCGCAATTTCATTATCGTTATTTACTTTACGCTTTAATTTAAGTCTTGTATTTATTTTTAATATTTTACATTTGGTTTTAACTGCGACTAAAGTTTTAAAATCGACAAACCGGTCATTAAACGGTAAAAACCCCCCTTTATAATAATAATATTACTTATATATATGTTTGTATTTTTATAAAAGTAAATTAATATAGCGTTGAGCTTTGTTTAAAAAAGATTCCCTGTGGAACGAACCGGACTTACTAAAAACTACACTACTGTACGATTAGGTACACTGCCTATAAGTGTTGTAGCAAGGTTTAAGTATATCCATTCTATAAATAAATAAATATCTTGTGTAAAATTGTATCGTATTTAATATTTTTTCCTAGTAAAATATAAACTATTTCGTATACCTTAGCTTTGACATCAACAACTTTCCTGATGAATATCATTTGAAGATCGATTATAATGAAATTCCATGGTTTGCAGACTATGCAAACTACTTAGTATGTGGATTCCTTGAAAAAGGGTTGTCGTACCAAAAACGAAAGAAATTCTTTAGTGATATAAAACTCTATTTTTGGGAAGATCCGCATTTGTTTAAAAGTTGTCCCGATGGAATAATACGCCGATGCGTATTCGGAGATGAAGCTAGTAAAATCTTAAACCATTGTCACACAAGACCAACAGGAGGGCATTATGGGCCTCAACTCACAGCAAGAAAAGTCTACGACGCTGGATTCTATTGGCCTACAATTTTCAAAGACGCACACCTTCTTTGTAAATCCTGTGATGCATGTCAAAGGTCCGGAAAAATAAGTCAACGTGATAAAATGCCACAAAATGTCATTCAAGTATGTGAAGTATTTGACCTTTGGGGTATGGACTTTATGGGTCCATTTCCAAAATCTCATAATAATCTCTACATTCTAGTTGTCATTGATTATGTATCTAAATGGGTGGAAGCACAAGCTCTCCCAACTAATGATGCATGAGTTGTAGTCAACTTTTTAAAACGTCTTTTTGCTAGGTTCGGAACACCAAAAGCTTTAATAAATGATCGGGGTACTCACTTTTGTAATAATCAACTTGAGAAAGTTCTCAAAAGATATGGAGTAACTCATAAAATCTCAACCGCTTATCATCCACAAATAAGTGGGCAAGTTGAATATACCAACCGAGCTTTAAAACGTATTCTAGAAAAAACCGTAGGATCAAATCCGAAAGAATGGTCCATGAAATTGGAGGATGCACTCTGGGCTTTTAGAACGGCCTACAAAACTCCAATTGGCACCACGCCTTTTAAACTCGTTTACGGAAAAGCATGTCACCTTCCAGTAGAAATTGAGCACAAAGCATTTTGGGCTTTGAAGACATGTAATCTTGATTTACATGAAGCCGGACGTCTACGGTTAAGTCAACTAAACGAATTAGAAGAATTAAGACATGAGGCATATGAAAATTCGTTAATCTATAAGGAAAGAACGAAGAAATGGCATGATAAAAAAAATCAAAAGTTCAAAAGAATTTAAGGAAGGAGACAGAGTTCTTCTTTTCAATTCACGATTCAAGCTATTTCTTGGAAAATTGAAATCAAGATGGTCTGGACCATTCATAATCAAAAGAGTTTTCCCATACAGAACAGTAGAGTTAATAAATTTGAATGGGATTGAATTTAAGGTTAATGGTCACAGAGTTAAACATTACATATATAATCCAATGGAAGTTGAAGATGAAGTTAATCACAATTTCGACACCACAGCTAACTAAGTATGGGAAGATTCGAATCTTTTAAGGGTAATATGAATTTCTGTTAGAGTTAGATATTCTGTTTTCGTGTAGTTTTCGAAAATGGAATCCGCATGGTCTTTCCCTAGCAAACCCTAAAGAACTAGTCTTCTCCCTCCATTCTAAATTTTCATTTCTTTTAGGTTTTACGAGATGAAGAATTCCTTTTATCTGAACCATGGTCTACTACTACACGCTATGATTACTAAACGTAATAATAGCACCTTCTCGAGTGAACTGATATCATTCATAAGAGGAAAAATGGACGAAGTGAGAAAATAACTCAGGAAGAATCATCATAAGATACATTTTGGTAAAGGAAAATCAAAATCCGCAACAAAAAGAAGAGCACGACACCTTGAAAGATGTCATAAATGCGGAAAATGATCACACGAAGGTAAATGTTCGAACAATCAAACATATTCAAATACCGAATTTGTTACTCTGTGCAGAGAAGGACCGTTCATATGTTTAGAAGAAAAGTTATTGAAGAATCGAGGTTACGCTTATGTAGCTATGGAAAACCAAATCACACGACTCTCCTATGAGTCGGCTAAAGCAGGTCTCTGAGAATTCTATCTCACAGGTAAGTATGTACAGTTTTTATTTGTTTTTATTTATTGCTTTTAACCTTTTGATAATAAACGCTGAATCGTTCGCTATAAAGTATTAAATTGATATTCAATAAAATTAGGTATGCGAAACCGAAATTATTGATATCATACAAAAATTTAATTCATCACTGCGAAATTTACCGTTTATTCATAAGGTATAAATATCTTTAATCAATCATTTCAAAATATTTCAGAAATTCTTCAGGAGTAAAACTAGGTAATATAGCCGAAATTACTTTACCCAAAAGAGGGGCGTATATTTTTGATAATATTTGATTGATTAAAGTGGAATAAAAGATCAAAAAGATTTTTAATTTTATTTTTACCATATTTTAAAAATTAATATTGAAAATTTTAAAAATCAATATATTTAAGTTTGTAAATATTTTAAAAACTAATATTTTTAATATAAGTTTGTAAAACTAAGATATATAAATATTAATAATATTTATATGAAATTTTATGCATTTTAAATTTAAGTTTGGTGTGAATTTAAAAACAAAATTTACTTTATTTCATTAAGTTAAAAAATTTGATATTTAAAATTCGTCGTAAGTTGAAGACTAAGTCGTTGAACCGAAATTGCTTTACCCGAGGGCGGGACGAGAAATTTTATTATCATTATTTTTAATTTTATTGAATTAAAGTATGCCAAAAACATTAAAAAATCCAAAAATCTTAGCTTTTAAAACAACGCTTTAAAAAGACAAATTTCTAAAATTTTGTCGAGGGACGAAATAGGTCAACGTACCGAAATGCCCTCAATATAAAAGGAAACAAAAATTTAAATTTATTTCATTTTTGTTTTATACGTAAAAGGTTTTTTTATATATAAAAAAAAACTGGAACCCATGCGATCGCATGGGATTTGTACTGCCAAGCCATGCGATCGCATGGAGGCAGAAACTTGGTCAGAAACAAAAAGAGCAGCTCGCTGCTTCTGTCTTCCCACTTCAACACACACATACACGAAAACCCTCCCAAAAACACTCTAAAATTCGCCATTTTTCATCAAAATTCACCAAATTTCTTACTACAATCCGCTACAATCATGTCTTTTCTTGGATTTGGAAGGAAAAAGGTAACGATTTCACCCCTAAAACTCTTAAAATTCCTAATTATAGTGTTCTTGAGCAAATTTTTACCTAATTTAATTTTGATAATTTCTAGTGTAATTAGAGTTAAATTGTTAATATATTATGTTTGTATAGCCTAGATTGATGCTATTTGTCATGATTTGAAGCCTTAAACTTCAAATTTTTTTAGAAATCTAGGGTTTGTGTTCTTGAGCAATTTGGGGCATTTTGATATAAATAGGTTATGGCTGATTTTTGTTATGAATTATTGCTAAATTAAGTAGTGTAACATGTTTAGGTTGCTAAATGATCCAAACTTTGATTCTAAACATGATTTATGAGCATCAAAGTGGACTTTTTAAGTCTAAAATTCATGAACTTGATTATTTTGATATAAATACCAATTGAAACTTGTTTAATTACTATTAATGGTTATTTTAACATGTTATTTGAGTTGAATGCTTATGAACTTTGTATACCTTTTCATATATGCTTATTTGAAAAATTGTAAAATTGATAAAAATATAAAAATGAGTATAAGTTTAATATGGATTAAACATGTTATTATAATTATTTTAATTTGTTATTTTGCTAACACTAATGCATATTTTGATGCACAAATTTTGTGTTTAATGTGTTTTACAGAGAAATACAGATACTGATGGTGCATCATCATCGTCTAGGCAACCTGATCCGGAACCACAGCCAGAGATGCAATATCACGAACCGGAGCAACAACAGGAACAACAACAACAACAACATTATGATCAACACGTGCCATACTATGAGCCGGAGCCACAATTTTTTACCGCCTACGTAGTATTTCCCGTTCACCATGTAATAGAACACTCGAGAATTCATGAAGAGGAGTTACACCCCAATCTAAGGTTTGATAGAAGTTAGAGAGATTACCCGACGTACCAAAGTAACAAATTTAAGCTTTAGACTAAAAATGTAGAAGTACCAAGGGTAATAGATTGGGAGCCTTTGGTAAGGGTCCACCTTGCTAACTCAGTTAGGCATCATCTAATCCAAAGGTATGGCAACTCTTCTTTTACTGATTGGGAACGTTTATTTACCACTCGTAGGCCTGTATATAAGGAGTGGTGTGTTGAGCTAATGAGTACTATAGCCTTAAATAAGGATGTAGATAGGTTAGACGATAAGACTTTTCTTAGGTTTTTACTTGGGGGTAGAATGTACAGGATGTCTATGATAGACATGGCTAGAGCTTTACAGATTTACACCCCCACTGAATTATTATCACCTGATTGTACAGCTTTAATTTATCACGGTGAAAGGGTAGATAGAGATTTTGACGCTAACGCCATATGGAGGCGTATGTCAAATTTTAATGTTTTTACACGGGGAGGAAGACACTCCTATTTAGATATTAATAGAGCCGAGCTCCGTATAATACATAGATTTTTAGCTAACTCGATTACGCAAAGAGGTAAAAACAAGGAGAAAATGACTCTAAACGATTTATTTTACCTTAAGTGCATTCGAGACACTAGAGGCTTTGTTAATATTCCCTACTGTGTTGGGTTTTATTTGTCCAAAGTTGTGGAAGGAATACAGGACGGGGGAATAATAGGAGGAGGTTTTTTTGTTACTCTCATTGGAGAGTACTTAGGTGTAGATTGGGAACACAGGGGTCCAATGATGGTAGTTGAGGAACAAGCCGAGAGCATAGGCTTGCAGGTTTATCAGGGTGCAAATGTACTAAAACGGAGGCACAATATGCCAATACCATATCATGGCACCCATCTACAGGTAGAGAGGGGTTCGGATGAGGAGATGGAGGAAGCAGATGACATCAGGGATGTCATTAGGGATAGTTTCACTGACGTTTTCCAGCGTGTAGATGAGGTGCAAATGAATAACGAGGCTAAGCATCGTCAGTATGAGCAGTGGCAAGCCGCGAATGTGTATGAGACTTCCAGGCGGCGCCAACACGATAGCTGGCAAGTTCATCAGCACCAAATCATGAGCCATCTATCATATCAGGTACCGAATAACTACATCCCGAATCGGCCTGCTTTTTACCCACCACATCAGCCCGACATGCTACCACCATTTAACCTGTACAACCCCAATCAAGCCTACCAGGACACCTATCACCAACCATGGAACCCGAACGATGATATGAACTGGAATCCCTATCCAAATCAATAGTGTTCCATTGGTTATTTCTTATCTTTTATTATTTTTATCTATTTATGTTAAACATTTAACATTTTGATACTTTAATGTAATGTTTAATATTTTTATTATTGTATACTAATATTTCATTTTTGTAATTTGAAAGTGGGATATTAAGTCCCATTTCAAATTACCATGCATGTTTATATTTGTATTGTATGTATTTTATCTCATGTACACAACAGGGTAAAACAACGCATTTTCAAAGACTGGCATTAAGTTCAGCAAAAGCAACTAATTTTGACGACAAGCTGCAAAATAAATGTGATATAACAACTGCTGGAATGAACAAATGATGTGAACCATTTATCATTCAACACAAACAACAATATGTTTAGAAACTTTGGTAAAATTTAATCATTTTTCTACGCTAATCACCCTCAATAATTTAAATTGCTACTGATTTCTTGCAAATGAGGACATTGCAAGATCTTAAGTGTGGGAAGAGATTAAATTCTTACGGTTTTAAAATTTTTTTGACTTATACACTTGGTTTAATAGCCACCGTTAAAATACTAGTAACGTAGTAGTTGTATTAGAATCTAGTACTCTCTGATAATAAAGAACAGCCCTAGTCTTATATACTGACTACCCACTTCTATTAAATTTTTTTAACTAAATGAACTCAAAATTATGTTTATACATATTTATGAACGATAAAACTAGGTGTTAACACCGAAATTGTCGTTACCTCGTAAAGGACATAAATTGAGAAACAACCCAAAATGCTTGAATTCATTTAAAATGGAATAGAGGAGAATAAAAAGGCAAAGAAAGAAAAATAAAAGCTAAGTGTAGGAAAAATTTACCAAGTTATTTAAAATATATATCACATATTTTTGTACAAATAAGTTAAGATACTTTTGTTTTGGACCATATTAATCAGTTTTACCCAGTTTATCGTAATATAAATAGAATTTATAAGGAAGTACAGTCTTCCGAGAAAAAGACACGCGCTTCTTGATTTAGGTCAGGAAGTTGTCGTCCAGACCAGTTGTAGAGTCTACGAAAAACCTTGAAAAGTTTTCTCAAAAATCAGCTGGAAATCCACGGACCTCAGCATCAAACAGGGTCGCCAAGTGATCAGACTTATCCTAACCATGAGAGGATCTATCTCGTACAATGGGGGACACCGTGCAAATTAGCTTATAATACTAATGAATCAGATCCCCAGAAAGGATAATCTCCTTAAAGATCAAAAAATCAGCTTTTAAGACTGATATTACTCAATCCTTGAGATTGACCTTAAAGATTGAGAATTCAAACTCATGGAATTCGATGATATCTAAACTCAAGCTTGAACGAGAAAATATTTTGATCAAATTACAAACCGATTTGTTTTCTGAAAACCCATTTTCAATGCGTTCATTACTATTGAACGTAAAATCCTAAAAATTCACCGAAATTCATTAGGTCACCTGAACCAAATCGGGTGTCAACCGTAAGAACGGTGGTTGCATAGCATGGTCGAAGACAGGATCTTGCGCCAGACCAAAAAACTATAGGGTGATCTTTACTATTGCTCCTACAAAGGATAGTAATTGCATCTGACACGATATAGACCATAATCAAAAGCATGTCATTAGACATTGCCTTAACAGTTGCTTGTTCAACGCTTTCCTTTACAACCGGACGGTAGTTTACCGAAAGGTAATATACAGAGCAAGTATACTGAACGTGTTGCTTTCCCAATACAAGGTTAGCAAGTGGGTGACACAAAACCATAAGTTTTGAGCTAAAATTTTCAAATACAAAACTCACAAAACCCACAAAAACATTTTGCAAACACTGGTGAAGGGTTATTTCAGAAAACTTATCTAGGGTAAAAGCTAGATTGAATTTTTAAAAGATCAAATGTTCTTATAAAGATCCAATTTCCTAAAAGGATCTAAATTTTTATAGTCATATGGGACTGTAAACCACATCGTTACTATCATTGTTCATACCGCCGTATTAAAATCACTGATGTACAAAGTGTGAAGAATAAAGAAGTGATTCTAGTATAGTTTTATTCAAGTTCTATATTACTTGAGGACAAGCAACGCTCAACTGTGAGAATATTTGATAATGCTAAAAACGAACACATATTTCATAGCATTATCCTTCAAGAAAGACAAGCTTTTAGTTGTAATTGTTCTATTTACAAGTGATATTCGTTTAAATAATAAAAGGTGAAGACAAAAGACAGATTCGACGATTTGAAGACGCAAACGACCAAAATGCTAAAAAGTACAAAGTACAATCCAAGTGGTTCAATTTATTGATAAGAAACGTCTCAAAATTACAAGAGTACAAGCCGCAAAACGCAAAGTACAAGATATTAAATAGTACGTAAGGACGTTCGAAAATCCTGAACCGGGACATGAACCAACTATCAACGCGCGATGCAACGGGCCTAAAATTACAAGTTAACTATGCACATGAATATAATATAATATATAAATAATTCATAAAATTATAAATATATATATATATATATATATATATATTAAATAAAAACGTCGGCAAACAAGAAGACAAGTGGTTGTGAGCTGGATCAGAAGGCCATGCAATCGCATGGCCTGGAAGCAAAAAATCCATGCGATCGCATGGCAGCTAAAGTGAGGCCAAGTCCTATAAATTGCAACATTTTCTGCCAAATTATGTACACCTTCAATCATCTATCATCATACTCTCTCAATATATTTATATTTATAAATTTAATTTTAATTTTAATATTAAGTTAATAATAATAAGGTTATAGTGGTGATTGTTTTAAGTTTGTAAGTCAAAATTCTGTCCGTGTAACACTACGCGATTAATACTCATTGTAAGTTATGTTCAACCTTTTTAAATTAATGTCTCGTAGCTAAGTTATTATTATGCTTATTTAAGCCAAAGTAATCGTGATGTTGGACTAAATATTAAGACGGGGTAATTGGGCTTTGTACCATAATTGGGGTTTGGACAAAAGACCGACACTTGTGGAAATTGGACTATGGGCTATTAATGGGCTTTATATTTGTTTAATTGAATGATAGTTTGTTAATTTAATATGGAGATTTACAATTTGAGGTAATTATAAATAACCACATACACTCGATCGGACACGATGGGCGGGATATTTATAAATACTAATAATCGTTCATTTAACCGGACACGGGGATGAATTAATAGTCAATGGACTCATTAAAACAGGGGTGAATTACATACAAGGACAATTGGTGTAATTGTTAATAAAGTATTAAAATCTTGAATTGCACACAGTCGATAACCTAGTGTAATCATTAACAATGTATTAAAACCCTATTACAGTTTAAGTCCCCAATTAGTTGGAATATTTGACTTCGGGTATACGGATAATTTGACGAGGACACTCGCACTTTATATTTATGACTGATGGACTGTTATGGACAAAAACCAGATGGACATATTTAATAATCCAGGACAAAGGACAATTAACCCATGGTAATAAATTAAAATCAACACATCAAACATCATGATTACGGAAGTTTAAATAAGCATAATTCCTTTATTTTATATCTCATCGCACCTTTAATTATCGTACTTTTAATTATCGCAATTTCATTTATCGTCATTTTATTTATCGTACTTTAAATTATCGCACTTTTATTATCGTTATTTATTTTACGCTTTAAATTAAGTCATTTGTATATTTAATATTTTACATTAGGTTTTAATTGCGACTTAAGACATAAAATCGACAAACCGGTCATTAAACGATAAAACCCCCTTTTTATAATAATAATACTACTTATATATATTTATATACAAATATAGTTTAAAATATAATATAGCGTTAAATTTAGTTGTATCCCTGTGGAACGAACCGGACTTACTAAAAACTACACTACTTTACGATTAGGTACACTGCCTATAGTGTTGTAGCAAGGTTTAGGTATATCCACTCTATAAATAAATAAATAACTTGTGTAAAATTGTATCGTATTTAATAGTATTTCGCAATAAAAATATAACTATTTCATATACACCTCGCATAACATCAGCCACCTCAGTTTACCAGATATCTCACAACTTGGAAATAGGCTGACTTCGAATTACTCATGGAGCCGCGCCGCGTAACCATTTGGCGCGTCGCGGGGAAAGTACCTGGGCAGATTTCTTGGGTTTTTGCAAAACATGAATCCGAAATAAAACCCCAAACACACAATAAATGCTCAAGCTACTCATAAAACACATATGATACATCATTTGGTAATACTTGTAACACCTAGTTCAACCAATACATTGACAACAATCATTCCAAACAGTTATTACACCAAAATCCATCATTAATGTTCAACATAATTACTCCAAGTTCATTATCTAATGACCCGTCCTAATCCATCTGGACGAATACATTACATTTGGTTACATCGCGAGGTACTTGACCTCTATATGATACATTTTACAAACATTGCATTCGTTTTTAAAAGACAAACTTTCGTTACATCGAAAGTTGACGGCAAGCATACTATTTCATAATACCTCCAACTATAATTGACTTAGTAATAATCTTGATGAACTCGACGACTCGAATGCAACGTCTTTTGAAATATGTCATGAATGACTCCAAGTAATATCTCTAATATGAGCAAATGCACAGCGGAAGATTTCTTTCATACCTAAGAATAAACATGCATTAAAGTGTCAACCAAAAGGTTGGTGAGTTCATAAGTTTATCGTAAACAATAATATTCATCATTGTGATAGACCACAAGATTCAAATACAGTACACCTATCTCGTGTACGAAACCATTTTCATAAATCTTAGTAACCATACACATATCTCGTGTACAAAAATATCATACATATAATCTGTGTATAAAATCATTCTCTCGATACATAACATTCACTTTTCATTCATAGCTTGGGTTGGTAACCGACCTTAACATATAATGCGCATAAATAATATCCCCAAAACAGAACATCTCGTCTGTATAATAATCATATAAACTTCGAAGTACTAAACACCATGCCCACTAGCTCTTCCGTCTAGTGAACATTCTGGGTGGGGGTGTTAAACCCGATAGCTACCTTTAGGATTCACGTGAATTAGGGCCATACCCGATTCTAATTCTTAGGTTACCTAGTAATAATAATTCGGGGAAATATTCACAACAATTAGTGGCAATTATAACGTCCAACTAATTCAATAATAATCCACAGAACTTCTATCTGCATAATAATTCATTCGAGGAATGTTTTGCTTGTGTCTATCTCGTCAAACATTTATAAAAGCATTTCATGTATTCTCAGTTCAAAATATATTTCAAAAGTATTTAATAAAGCAGTTATAAAAACAGCGCATGTATTCTCAGTCCCAAAAATATAAAGAGTAAAAGGGAATCAAATGAACTCACATAATGTATTTTGTAGTAAAAATACATATGACGACATTGAACAATGCAGGGTTGGCCTCGAATTCACGAACCTATATCATTTATATATATATATTAACACACATAATTGTAATCGAACAAATTTATGTATTATTCTTAGTGATATATTTATTATATTTAATAATTTATAGGTTTCCTTAATAATTTAGGTAGATATATTTACTTTATTTACTTTAGATAGATAATTATTATTTATTATTAAAATACTAATAGAGTTATGTTATACGTATTAAATATATTTTGTTAAAATTAATATTTAATTGTTATTGTTATAATATTAATAATAGGAGTAATATTAATAATATTAATAATAATGATACTTATAATAATAATAATAATAATAATAATAATAATAATAATAATAATAATAATAATAATAATAATAATAATAATAATAATAATAATAATAATAATAATAATAATAATAATAATAATAATAATAATAATGATGATGATAATAATACTAATAATAATGTTAATGTTAATAATAAAAATGATAATAATAATAAACTATATAAAAATTTTAAGAATGATAATAATAATTATAAAAATGATAGTAATAGTAATATAAATGATAATAATAATAATAAAATGTATTATTTTTATAATAATAATAATAATAATAATAATAATACCCTTAAAAGAGTTTATAATCTTTTCCCAAAAAAAATATTACTATAGCCCTGGCTCGAACCTAAGACCTCTTGCTTAACAACCCACACCCTTAACCATCTGCTCCATTTACTATTTTCTAAATTAATTCGTATCTTAAATTTATTAAACCGTATATCTGTTTTCATCTTCATTAAGTAATGATCATTTGAAAGTCCAGCCCACCAAAATAAAATGAGTCTCGGCCCAATATATAATCTGATCTCGGCCCAACAGCAGTTTCCTAAGCCCAAGTTTATAGAAATCCAATTAACGATATTTATTTTATTTAAAACTTGGTTTTATATATATATATATATATATATATATATATATATATATATATATATATATATATATATATATATATATATATATATATATATATATATATATATATATATATATAATCGGATAGATAGTCAGATGGATCAAGCACGATTCATTTTTCCTTTCCTTCTATTTCTCAAACCCTATCACTTCCTCAACTCCTTACAATCCCTTTCCTTTCAACTCTATTCACGCTAAAATTCATGAACCGCTCAAATACCTAATCTGATAACCCTAAATCGAATCCTAATAGCTTACAATTTCCTATGAATTCTATTCACGATATGTTCCAATTCGAACCCTAAATTGGTTTCAGTTCGTTTTAAAAATTCGATTTCTAGAACCCTAGAGAATTCTGTGCAAGTGTTTCTGCTATGGAAACAAACCTACATAAAACCCAACCTCAGGTCTCATCATTCGAGATGATTCTTGTGGACGATCAAGTAAGATACCCTATAATCAAATTATTATGATGTTATTATTATTAATTAATTTTTTTATTTGATAGTCTTTACTAATTTAGGGATTGTTATGCACAGAAAAATTTTAATTGCTTAAGAATTGTGATAACAAAATTACTTTTGATTGTTATTATTAATTTTACTGTTCATGGTATTGGCTATTAGTAGAAATTAAGTATATAGGCATAAAGTGATTATATTGATGGGTTTCAATACCATTTGGTTACAGGCGATGGCTAGTTTGCTTTCGGTTTCTAAACAGAACAAGAAGAGAGGTGTAGTGATTTACGGCTGTTATGGGTGGTTTCAATGACTGCAATAGGTACGGTAGTGTAGAAGCAATAGCAGTTACAGTTGTGAGGTTTTGTGGTGTTGTTTGGGTCTTTGGTAACAGCAAACTTCGACAGCAGCAGGTTAGTAGCTTCGGATATGTGCAGGCGGCTTTACTGATATAGAAACATAGTCGTGCAGTATCATTTGGTCATAGTGATGATTTGGTGATGGTGGTTCAAAATGAGGTGTTCATTGGTGGATAGAGATAGTGGAAAGGTGGTTTTGTGGTGATGGTCTCATCATGGCTCGAGTGATGATGAAGAGTAAAATAGAGACGATAGCAGTTGTATAATATGCAGTTTGTAATATGTAGTTTGCTTGTAATATATAATATACAGTTTACAATAGAAGCTTATTAGATCGATAGTGGTTTGGTTTGGGTTTGATTGATCGTAACACAAGAAACAGAATCAATCATAAGGAAATAGAATGATGGTGGTGAAGGTTGTTTAAGAGTGATGTTTGGTTATGGTGGAAAGGGCAAGAGAAAAAGGAAATTGACATACTTCTTCATATGATATGCAGTATGCTTATATGTATATATGAATGAGAAGTAAGATTGTGACTTATAACAAATTAAAGGCAGGAAATCAATTCTTTCAAAGTTGTTGATTCTCAATTGGATTTTTGTGGTGGTTGAGTCGTACATAACATATATATATATATATATATATATATATATATATATATATATATATATATATATATATATATATATATATATATTTAGATAAGAGATTAGAAGTAGATAGGTGTAAACACTATCATTCACTTAATCATTCCATCATAATACCAATCAATAATAGTGCAGCCATTAAACATTTATATTCTAATTACCAACATTTTTAATGCGGATTGTAAATCGTGGTCGGTTGATAATCAGTGGCGGATAAAAGTTCTCAAAAAAAATTCAAATTTTTAAATTAACTATATTTATTTATTTCAGTCTGTTAGAGTGTAAATTTGGTCATTAGTTAATAAATAAAAATTAAATCAATTGACCGTGCCCGATCATGGGTAAAATATAGAAAGTTTAAAATTTAACTAGTAGCTTCTAAACACATTTTTAATAAGCCCATAATTTATAAAACTCATTTTTGAATCATCGTTTATTTTAAAATCATATAAGTTTGAATTTAACCGGTTTAATATCAATCGGAATGTCAAACGAGTATTACAATCATTTAATATTTATTTTTAATTTACTTTTATGTATATATAAATATGTTTTAAATAATAATTATTATAGTACTATATTTCATAACAACAACATTCAATATTTCAAATTAAACTTCCAATTATTATTTATATATATACACACATAATTTATTTACAAATAGTTGTTCGTGAATCGTCGGGAATGGTCGAAAGTCAAATGCATTCATGAAAAATAGTTCCAACATTTTGAGACTCGGTTTAATAGACTTTGCTTGTCGTGTCGAAATCATATAAGAATAAAGTTTAAATTTGATCAGAAATTTCCGGGTCGTCACACATTAAATGTATTTCATGATTCGGGAACCTAATTTACATATACGATATGCCGTTTCGAAGGTAATTAAACATAAATTGCAACTAAACACTTACGAACAACATTTCATAGCATTCAATGCATCAAAAGTTCATATTTAAGTCTATCAAACCCTAACCAAAAATCACAAAAATCACTAATCATGTTAGTGAAGTTTTCCAAGTCAACCTACACATCAAATTGAAACTAATGATGCTATATTTAATGCATGCACTTTAACATTTAACAACATTTAATCAACCAAAATTCAATATTACACTAGTCACTTTTCAAGTTCAAGCTAGTTACACAAAAATAACAAGAACGAGCAAACAAATCACATATTCATGTTAGACTCGAGCCATAGACACTAATTAACACTTTTATAAGTCAAGAACACCAAGAAGAAGAAATCTAGAGTTTTAGAAAAGTTACCCACTAGAGATGAAATTTGTATGGAAATGATGATTATTTGATTATGAAGATTTGGAGAGAAAATGGAAATAGCAAAAGTGGGGAAGTGAAATGAGTGGTAAGGAAGAGGGATTGACTAGTTGACCTAGTCACTAGTTTGGTCCCTTGGAAACTTTAGTCTCTCGAGTTTAAAAGCGGGTACGTGAATTAACCATACGAATTATTTAAATACGCTAGAGTAAACGGGAGATGTTATAATTAAATAACGGACTTTAAATAATTAAACGAAAAAAGAAGGGTTATTACAATATATATATATATATATATATATATATATATATATATATATATATATATATATATATATATATATATATATATATATATATATATATATATATTATAATTCAGTAGGCTTATAACTACCTTTAGTGGTTTGATTCTTGATTAAGAATACTAATAATGAAGTGTAAGAACAAAGATAATAATGGAGAGAAAGAAAGAAACACTTTGTAAGTGTGAGAAATGGTGCAAGTTTAATGCTTGCATTCATGAGTATTTATAGCCTAAAATCTCAATATAAAAATACATACTTTATGTACCAAAATTGACTATATGTATACACCAAAATTGACTATCCATATCTATATATTATTATTATTTTTATTATTATTATTATTATTATTATTATTATTATTATTATTATTATTATTATTATTATTATTATTATTATTATTATTATTATTATTATTATAACACTCCCCCTTGTATAGCAATTTTGTTTTGTTGAAGATCAACTATAAATTACTGCCTCGTTAAAAACCTTGTTAAAGAAAACCCAGTGGGAAAAAACTTTAGCTAAGGGAAAAAGAGTGCAGCATGGAGTTGACTCCCCCTCAAGTAGACATCGCTTCAGATGTTACATCTTTTGAACATGTCTCATGCCAATATTATGAACGTGTGTTCTGAAAATAGCAGTTGGAAGTGCTTTCGTGAAAAGATCAGCAGAGTTTTTGTTGGATTGCACATATCTCATTTCAATATGGTTGTCCTTAATGAGATTTTGAGTGTATGAGAAGAATCTAGGAGATATGTGTTTTGTTCGGTCACTTTTGATGTACCCTTCTTTCATCTGTGCTATACAAGCTGCATTATCTTCATAGATAGTTGTTGGATTTTTATCGCGTTCTAGTCCATAGTGATACGCATAACGATCCGTCTCAGAAAAACACTAACAAGTAGCATCCCGGGTAGGATTTTACCCGGCATTGGCCTATCCCGGAAAATAACGTCTTCCCCACCAGAAAGTCACTTATGCATGCACCCGGGAAAGCTCACATCGGACAGCAACTAGCCGGAAATGACATATGAAATCCGGCTTGTACGAGCATACACCCTTCCTACATCACCTAGTCGGATGAAAAGGCATTAAGAAGATAAGGACTAATATTAACACAAGTAAGCCTGCTAGATAAACTGGCAACTACTTTACCCGGTCACAACAGACACCGTGAAGAAACGCAGTAAAACCCCTCCCGACTAATCAAGGCATTCACCTGTAATGATCTGGTTGAGGACATCACATTACCGGCTTGGACATCTTGACCCTGTACAATGATAACATCCCGGGACAAGCGACCATCCCGGAGCCGGTGCAATGTCCCGGAGAGGACACTTCATTCCAAGACAAGTGCACTCTCCCGGAGCAAATACTTCATCCCGGAACAAACATACAAATAAGCTGCACGCCACGTCAGCTCGCGAATCTAGGGAAGTTTGTTAGGATCTGTTATTCCCATGAAAAGAACAGGTGCCACGTCACCCCTCGGGATTAGCAAAGTTCGTTACAACCATGAGAGGGACATGTGCCACGTCATCATTCCCTCCTGACATCTATAAATACGCAAGCAAGATCTTTCATTTAGATAACACTGGATGCATTAACGTTACTCTGCTCAAATCAATTACGGTAACGCTACTCCAATCATTAACCCACTTCCGATCGGTGCTCCGACCACCATCTGAATTGATCTCCACCTTAAGATATTAACTTATTCGATCCCAATCGAATGAGGTTAATCTAATCAATTGTTTTGCGCCCTTGGAATCCAGATTCCAAATCGGGATTCGCACAATTATTAGAGTTAAAACATTCGACCCGCTCTTTTTCCCAATTCAAGTACTCAAACCCTAAATCTATTCACACTAGTCAATTTTGGTTGATCAAATGGCGCACCTAAAGGTACGAACAACACAATGAAACCAAGTAGCAAAACGGCAAGCAAAAAAGGAACGAACGACGATGCTCACCTTTAAACAAAGGAAGCACAGTACCGGTGGAGCCACCTCAACCTCAAAAACAATCAATCGCTCACATTCACTCCGGTGACACGTCAGGAGACGAGATGAATGTCTCCGACGATGACGAGGATACACATAAGGGCTCACCGCTCGGTGGAGATAGATTGAAACTCAGGACTCTTGGCCTTAAAACTGGTGGCTCAAGCAGCATCGATTCATCTCACAATGACACCGACATGATCACCAAAATGATCTTATTCGACCTCGAGAAGCAAGTGATCGAAAAGCTTAAGTCCATGCTGAGCGATAACAGTCTAGCAGAAAAGCGACAACCGCAAACTCTAGACGTTCTGATAACAAGTCCAATGTTAAACATCGGTGCGGGAAGCGAGGGTATCACCAAGGCTGCCACAAACGCATGGTTAACCGAGCTCCTTGTGCAGGCCGCACTGCCGGCATATAAACATTCCTTATTACAACTGGCCGTCCAAGGGACTGCGCTAGAGAATCTGTTTGCCCTGATCACCGGTAACAAAGCAAAGCGATCAGTTTAGATGTTCGCTACTAGCCAAAAGTTATGCGAATGGATTGCCAGCTGTATACTCCCTGCTAACATCATCATACCGATCACTTTGGAGGTGTACAATGGCACTACTGACCCACATGATTTCCTGCAAATCTTCAAGGGTGCCATGAAAACCCAACATTAGAGTGATGAGGTAGCGTGCCATCTTTTTCCGACTGTCCTGCAGTCGGCTGCCAGGGAATGGTTTGCCAAATTACCACCAAATGGAATTACATGCTTTGCAGACTTGCGAGAAAAGTTTCTCATGCAATATTAGAACCTCCGCCAACACACGTATACGCACCTGCATGCCCACGAAACCCCAATGTATCGGGGGGAGAAAATTGAAAGCTTCATCACGAGGTATATGCTGGAGTGCCAGAAAATCTCAGGACTCCCGGAAACACAGCAGATTTCCGGATTCATAACATGCCTGGACAAAGATGCACACCCGTCACTCATCTCTGAACTCCGGTGGAACATCCCGGGTACATTTGTAGATGCAGTGACGGTAGCAAGGAAGTACCAACACTCTGGAAGGGAAAGACAGGAGGGGTATCACCGAGATGAAAACAAAAGAGAAGAGGAAAGAAGAAGCGACAGCAGGAACCGTCATGACAGCAGCAGGCGCAGCAAAAGCCATCACAAGGGCCACAACGGCCAAGACAAAAGCCATGACAGCCATAGGCATGATAAGAGCAGTTGAAGACCATATGATAAGGGGTCCCTAATGGACAGCTTTTCAAAAGCTCCTAGGGAAATACTGTTAACAGAGCCCATAAAGGCAAAGTTTACCCCTCTGGCACCATTAGAAAAATGGGATGGTCAAAAGTCGGATAAGTACTGTGAGTTCCACGAAGACAACGGACATGACACTGACGAATGTAAAGCGCTAATACGCGAAATCATCGCCAAAATCAAGGCAGGCGATCTTAATCACTTGTTATCAGGTCGGAAGTTTAAAAAGGCTGACCCCAACAAATTATTCAGTTGGCAAAAGGAAGACGACAAGAAGCATAAGAAGCCAAAAGATAAAGTTGTAATTAACATGATCAGTATTGAAAAAGATGTACTTGACCCCTGGAGAGAAGCCGCAATCACATTCCTAAGGCTACCGGCACGGCACGCTCGGGAAGAGCCTGTGGTGATTGACAGCTTGATAGACGGCTTTCGCGTCCGAGAAATATACACTGACACCGGGAGTGAGGTTGATATCTTGTACGCCCATTGCCTTTCCTAACTCCCAAAATGTGTCGGTAGGAAAATGAGACAGTTAAACGCTATCATCTCTGGATTTACGGGCTCTACTGAAGAACCCATAGGAAAGCTGAAGGCAACGGTGATGGTAGGCACACAGCCCTATGGTCGTAAGTGTAGAACTCCGACATGTTGGTTAGAAGCAGGTGAGAAACAATTTGCAGGTCCCGAAATTGTTCAGTTAACTGCAGAAAAAGTTGAAATTGCACTTGAAAAGTTAAAAGCAGCTAGAGATCGACAAAAGATGTATGCTGATCCACGTAGGCGTCCGGTAATTTTTAATGTAGGTGATCGTGTATACTTGAAGGTATCACCGTGGAAAGGGGTGATCAGATTTGGCAAACGGGGTAAACTAACTCCGAGGTTTATAGGGCCATTTCCGATCAAAGAAATTTTGAATGATCAGACTGTTGTTTTAGATCTTCCATCAGAGTTAGCAGGAATACACAACACGTTCAACGTGTGTTATCTGAGAAAGTGCAAAGTGGATGAGGAAAGTCAGATTCTTCCATTGAAAGATTTAAAAGTCGACTTGACTAAGAAACTAGTAGAAGAGCCGGTTAGAATAGTGGATAAGAAAGTCACAAAGTTAAGAAAGAAACAGATTCCAATGGTGTTAGTGGAGTGGCAGCACATTTTAGGTTCTAACTTGACGTGGGAAACCGAGGAGTTAATGAGAGTGCGCTATCCCCAGTTGTTTGACCTTGACCAGATTCCGAGGACGGAATCTTCTTAAGGGGGTAGATTTGTAACATCCTCAATCGAGCCTAGTTGTAAGATTACTAGATTGCCCTTAAGTTAGTATTGTGTTACTATATGCATTTATTTTTATTTAATATTTATTATTACTTGATGATGTGGTTAGGACCATTTTGTGACAAGGGTCACAGAATAGGTTTGTTTATTTAATTTGGACTCCGTTTGAGTTGCCAAATGATGTACGAAAGATATCAGATAACTGATAAATACCCGTGTGTCACACAGTGTGGGAATTATCCATAATTAAGTGACTAGTCTGTGTTCTTTCTTTCCATTTCTAGACCCTTCTTCCCAAACACTCCCGTACCTTCCCTTTCATCTACAATCAAACCCTAATCCTTAATCTTTAGCTAGAGCTCAAATTGTTCATATCTTTGTGTTCCTTGTGACTTACTGATTCTAACAAGGTAAGATTCATAGCTTTTCATGCTTTAATCTTCAAGAAAATGGAGTTTTTGTGTTAGTTTTCATAAAAGTGTAAATTTGTGTCAAAACAAGTGATTTAAGTGTTGTTATGGTCAAATTGTTGTGGGTTTTGAGTCTATAACATGTAGTGAACAAGTTGTGGTCGATTTTGGTGTTTAAAACGAGCTCTAGATCGAGATTTGAGGATTTCATCGTGAAGTCCGTAGCCTTTGTTCAGTTTCTGATGAAGATGAACACACTCGGCCGACTGTCGGTCGACAGTCGACCGACTGAGGGTTGAACTGGCCGATTGACGAAGACAACCGACCGACTGTTGAGTGAACCGACCGACTGAGATTTACCTTCTGCCGATTGATGTAATACCAAATGAATCGACCGACTGAGTCTCCAGGGCAGAATATTTTACCCAAGTGTTGATTTTTAGCCGTTATGCTGCCCGTTTGTATTTTGATGTTAGCAAAAAAAATTAGCGGACAGTTTTTGATACAAAAATTTATATATTGTGTTATTTGATGTTAACGAACAGAAACTAACTTGTGGATATGTTTTCTCAGGAGAAAAGGAGAAAGAGAAGGTTCAGTGATTAGATAGCTGAATACCTTCTCGTTTGCTGGTAATCGGTGAGTGGGACTAACTGGAGAATATAGTATATAGTAGCATGTTATATTATGACTGCCATGCTTGTTAGATATACTCATTGTTGTGGATAGTTAGTACATTGTGATGACTGCATGTTGGTTGATGCTTGTCTGCTGGAGCCCAGTGCGTCCCTATTGTGTGGTGGCCTCGGTAGGAGAGATCAACCTGTGGGTTGGGTTCCTCATGTGGTGGCCTAGACAGTCGTGGTGTATATATATGTGAATGACGCGTCCGTCGCGTGTGGATTATGTATATACATACGGTGGTGGAGGAACTTCTGGTAAGCCCCAGTCCGATCAGCTGGTGGTTAATGGTTTGGCCGAGCTGCTAGAGTCTCTGTAGATGGCACTTGGGTGATTTTTGTGTGTTAGACTAAGTGACATGATTAGTATAACACTTCTGTATGCTATGGCCTGTAGTTAGTCGTACTCACTTAGCTTCGTGCTAATTCCCCTCCATCTCCTCCCTGCAGGTTGCTAGCTTTTGTAGATGGTGCTTTTGGGAGAAGACGGACATGATGATGTTATGTTTGATAGGGTTAACTCTTATGTGGTCTTTTGGAATATGAATCGTGTACTTTTGATAACAGAATGTATTTACGTCTCTTCCTATTAATATGTAAATTGTTTTAATGACACGTGACATCGGTTTGTACAAATGATGATATCGTATTTAATTAATATTATGCTTCCGCCACGTATTTATTATAAAAAAATAGCGGTGTCACAAGTTGGTATCAGAGCTGAGTTTGGCAGCATGTGCATTGTGATCTACATGTCATGTTCCCAAACTTAGAAGAGTCATGTCAAACATAACATGCTGGGGATGGGTTAAGTGAGTATTAGGACAGGATATGTGTTAGTTGTTAGTACTAACAGAATTTATACTAAGCTTTGGTGTGAGTGTTGTGGTAGTGCAGCAATGACAGATAACGAAGCTAACGCTACTGGCCCTGCTTCCCCTGGAACTGGTATATTCAGAGCCCCTGACGAAGATGGACATGTGTCTTCAGAAGAAGAAACTTCTCAAGAAGTAATAGAACTTCAAAGTCGGTTACTAGAAGCTCAGGAGAAAATTAAGGAATTGGAACAAGAACGGGCACAATGGAACCCTAATACCACTGCGTTAAACACAACTTTTCCTTCAAACCTTTATAATCAAGCCGGTGGCAGTTCCCAATCACAGTTTCCACAAATTACCTATCAAAACTATCAAATGCCATTTTCGTTTAACCAGACTTTTCCTAATCAAATGATGTACCCATTTCAAGTCCCTGAGACAAGAAGGAAGTGTACCTATAAACAGTTTATGGACTGCAAACCTCCTGAGTACAGCGAACACACAAACCCTACGATGACCCTCAATTGGCTAAGAGAAGTGGAGAGGGCGTTAGAAGCATGTTTTTGTGAGCCAGAATCCATGGTGTTATTTGCTAGTAGGCTTCTCAAAGGTGAAGCAATGGAATGGTGGGACTCTATCACTGCATATTTACCTAAAGAACATATCAGTCAAATTACCTGGGAACAATTTGCTGCTAAAGTTCATGAGCAGTATTTTTCTGAGTATGAGATGGAAAGATTGAAAACCGAGTTTCTGAGTATGAAGATGACATAAAGTATGATGATTGATGAGGTTTTCAGAGATTTTACATCTAAGTTAAGGTTCTTTCAACAGTGGGTACCAACTGAGAAAGATAAGATTCAGCATTTTATGCTGGTGATTAAGCCAGAATATAGAACAGTTGCCAGATTTACAACCACGTTGGCACAGGCTCATGAGATGGCGAAGATTACTGAAGGTGATATAATGGCAGCAAAAAGAGAAAGTTCGAGAAGTGGATCTTTTGGGGGTAAATCAGAAGGTCAATCAGGTGTACAGTCAAATCAGCAGTCGAGTAAGCAATCCGGTTTTCGTGGTAAAAAGTCAGGCGGGTTTAAACAGAAAAGTAAGTCTGGTATTAGTGGATCAAGTTCAAGTCAGTCTGGGTGGTGTAATGTTTGTAAGTCAACCCATACCGGCCCGTGTTCTCCAATGACCAGAAGGTGTTTGAAATGTGGAGTGTTAGGTCATGAATCAACCGCTTGTTCTTTTAAGTCTAATGTTTGTTGGAGTTGCCATCAAGAGGGGCATAGATCAGCAAATTGTCCATCTGCGTCAAGATCCGGTTCTGGGGCTGCGAAAGCTTCAACCGAGATGGAACGCCGACTAAAGGAAGCAAAAGTGGCTAGATGCTACACTAAAGTTTAGATGGATACTATGATTGAAATTGATCACTTCAACTCATGGTTATCTTGATGTTTATGTCTTTTCTTTTTCAACAAAGAATCTATATATGTTTTTCCTTTTCTGGAATGAATAAAAGCATTTTACTGTTTACAATAACTTGTTCCCTACGTTATTTACAAACGATGCCCATGTACTATTAACCGGTTAGCAGCAGATGGATTTCGGCATCCACGTAAGTCCCACGCTAGTTATTTTGTACCCCCTTAAGAGGTGATTGTCTAGCCCTTGTCGGTCAAGTTTATACTGATAAACGGCCAATGAGTAGATGGCATAAACACGTGTGACTGCACGGTGTACACGCCAAAACTAACACAAATGTATTCTAGGCATACATACGAAGATATGAACTAGTTCAAAGGCACTCAAAATAAGTACATGTTCGAGCATCATTAACTAACTCCTTATCAATCTCGATTCATTTCAATATGAACAACAATTTAACTGAAGAAAAATTCAATACAAAATACTTGAAACGAAACTTTCATTAATTACACGTGACTTCATTACAATTTTCTTCAAAAATATGCAACAATGTGCAGTACGACAAATTAAAAACTTAAAATCCAAGAGCTGATGCACGGTTGTACCATCACTGGAACAAAGATCCTCAAAAACTGCTAAATCGGATCTCCGCAAAGGCCTTTTTGAGCAGCCTGAAATTCCTGCGTAGCAGTTGCATTCGCCTTCCCGGTAATCTCCGGATGCAAGAGGACGGCACCGCTAATGTGATGCTTCTGCATCAACCTAACGGCACAGAGGGAGGACCACCCTGCAATTATTACTCCTTTGTGGCCACTTCTTTCATTAGGATAGCAGAGGATACCTCCTTAAGTCCTTATCCTTCTCCTTCTAAGCAGTTACCTGGGAACGCCCCCCAGAGCAGACCTCGGCTGGCTATCCAGATCATCAACAGTTTCCCAGGCAACATTTAGCTGACGTTCCAGGCCTCTCCGAAACCTAAGTCAATGAACTGTCTCGATCGCGCCGGCACGAGTAGAAGGCCCGGCAATAGCTGCAAAAAATCAAAAAGGCATGAGACAAATTACAACAAAAAGTAAAGATGGGTTAAAAGAACAAGGCAATTACCTCAGCCCCCCTTTTTTGGTCGTAGCTAAGGAAGGTCTTGAATGCTTAATGACCATATGCCCCTCCGGCACATTTGGTTACGGGAAGACCAATATCCGGCTGGCCTCCCGAGTCAACCAGGACACTCAACCTTGAGACAAAGAAAAAGCATCGGAACATACGAACCAATAGAAGTACACGATAATTGTAGTGACCCGAACCTTTCCATGTTTATATATATTAAATGAAATTGATATTTACATGATTAAATGTTTCCAATATGTTAAGCAATCAAACTTGTTAAGACTTGATTATTTGAAATGAGTGTCATGTAGACAATTGACCACCCAAGTTGACCGGCGATTCACGAACGTTAAAACTTGTAAAAACTATATGATGATATATATATGGATATATATATATATATATATATATATATATATATATATATATATATATATATATATATATATATATATCCATATATATATATATATATGTAGTTAACATGATATTATGATAAGTAGGTATATCACTAGGTATATTAACATTGAGTTATATACATAAAAATGAGACTACTAAGTTAAGAAACTCGAAACGATATATATAACGATTATCGTTATAACAACGTCTTACTAAATACATATGTATCATATTAAGATATTGTTACACTATATTTAACATGATAAAATGATAATTATATATATCATTAAGTATATTAACAATGAACTACATATGTAAAACAAGACTACTAACTTAAGAATTTCGAAACAATATATATACGTAACGATTATCGTTTTAATAGTATTTTAACATATATATATATGATGTTAAGATATATTCATACACCATGTTATCATGTTAACATAACAATTTAACATCTCATTTAAGTATAATAACAATGAATTAATTATATTTAACAAGATCGTTAACTTAAAGGTTTCAAAATAACACTTACATGTAACGACTAACGATGACTTAATGACTCAGTTAAAATGTATATACATGTAGTGTATTTAGATGTATTATTACACTTTTGAAAGACTTCAAGACACATATCAAAGTACTTCTACTTAACAAAAATGCTTACAATTACATCCTCATTCATTTTCATCAACAATTCTACTCGTATGCACCCGTATTCATACTCGTACAATACACAGCTTCTAGATGTATATACTATTGGTATATACACTTCAATGATCAGCTCCTTAGCAGCCCATGTGAGTCATTAAACATGTGGGAAACATCATTTGGCAACTAGCATGAAATATCTCACAAAATTATAAAAAATATTATAAATCATTCATGAATTATTTACATGAAAACAAACTTACACATCCTTTATATCTAATCCATATACCAACGACCAAAAACACCTACAAACACTTTCATTCTTCAATTTTCTTCATCTAATTGATCTCTCTCAAGTTCTATCTTCAAGTTCTAAGTGTTCTTCATATATTCTATAAGTTCTAGTTTCATAAAACCAAGAACACTTTCAAGTTTGCAAGATTACTTCCAAGCTTTCTAATCCATTCCAAGTAATCATCCAAGATCAAGAAACCTTTGTTACTTACAGTAGGTTATCTCTCTAATTCAAGGTAATACTCATATTCAATGTAACGACCCAAACCAAAACACAAACGAACCCGCGAAAAATATCAAAAAAAATAAAATTTTTTTGCTGGAACAGCATATGGCGCGGCGCGCCATTCTGGTCTGTCCAAAAAGTCTTGAAATGCTAAAAAGATTGGCCACTTCCTGACATAATTAGACAAAACGCTTTTAACAACATATTCAAATATGTAAAACTAACACATTCCATTAATAAAAATGAGTTTTACGAAGCGGGGCCCACATCGGCCGTTTTACGAGTTTAATTCAAAAATATGAGTTTCGACCATCAAAAGTTTAAGTACCAAACTACACTACGAGCATGGTGTTTGGGATTAAACTACCCAAGTCTCGGTCAATACTCCAAAAGCTAAATAGCCTAAAAGCATTCTCTAGCAACGACGGGATCTCTAATCCAAGATGACGCCCTTACCCTTGTCCACAACCGAACCTATAAAAAGGTAAACAACGAGAGGGTAAGCAAAGCTTAGTGAATGCAATAATTATACACATACATATATAATATATCTACTTGCAAAACACTTACTCAAACACCGCATACATGCTAGCAACACAATTAGCTTATAATCTCGAATACAAGATAGAAATCTCCAATACCACAAGCTAGCATAGCAATGCATATAATATAATTCGAATAATATATTATGCTTATACTTACAACACAAATAACCATGGTTAACCAATCGTACAAGGGAATGGCGCTCGCGAAAATGCCATCGGTGTTCATAACATCCGTTAGGGTACTTAACACCTCGTATCACTAACCCCTAGGGTGGCACCTTAACACCTCGGCACTTCACCCCGAGTGGCATCTTAACACCTCGATGCTTCACTCATTATTTTACGGAGTGGTGTCTTAACACCTCGACACTACACCCCTAGGTGGCACCTTAACACCTCGATGCTTCACCCCGAGTGGCATCTTAACACCTCGATGCTTCACTCATCACGTGAAACGTGGTGTCTTAGCACCTCGACACTACACATTTCACGCTACAACAAATAGATACATTATATACCTACACATATAATTATTCCACTCACCTTACGCCTTCGGTGAATCAATAAACCAAGCTTGAAACTTCAAGGTAACGCACCTATTACAAAGTATATATAATCAATTTTCCATTCAAGTTGGTCAAACTCACAACACTCACCATTACTAGGTCATTTCGACCCATTTGGACACCTAACCCTAAAATTGGGTCAACTCACACCAAAAACCCTAGCATTAGCCAAGTTAGGTCTTAAAACACCTTTTAACATTAGGTTTAAGCATTAATCTCAATCATTAACTAACTTAGGTCCATTTTGACCCATTTGACCAATTTAAGGTCAACACCCCCATTTCGGGTCATCCACTAACCCACTTAACACCCATTTACATAAATATTGATGTTCTAGTAATTTACTAACTAATTAAGGTTTATTAACAACAATTAATACTTGAAAAACCCTAGTTAGTCATCTTTGAGTCAACATAACCCAAATTCACCCAAAACACCCAGTTCACTAACAAATAGGTCTTATTGTTCATCACTCACACAAACCCTAACTCTTTAACAATTAAAACAAGGAAGTTAGGTTTAGGGCTTACCACAACTATCAAAACGTAGCAAATGAGGAGATGAACAACTTTAGTGCTTGCACTTTGACCCGATTCGAGCTTCTTCTTCCTTAATTTGAGCTCTCTCACTCTAGAATCTAACTCTCTCTCTAGAATTGATTGGAAGATGATAAGATGGGTGAATATGGAGTAAATGACACTCCAAACAACTGATCCAAGCCTTAAATTAGGACCTTAAGTGGTTTTACCAAAATGCCCTCAAAATATCTTGATTAAAAATAAAGTGAGCTGTCAGCCCGTAATGGCGCGACACGCCATAAGGCCGCGCGGCGCGCCAAATGCCCAGTTCAGCTTCTTTTGCCTTTTAATTAAATACAACCTAAACCCCACAACTTGAATAACTTATACACACATATGCACAATAAAATATTCGAGTCTTACATTCAAACTTTGATTCAATTTCTATAACTATAACAATCTTAATTGGAGCAGAAATCTTACTTGAACTTGTTTTCGTGTCATGATTCTACTTCAAGAACTTTCAAGCCATCCAAGAATCTTTTAAAGCTAGATCATTTCTTGTCACTTCCAGTAGGTTTACCTACTAAACTTAAGGTAGTAATGATGTTCATAACATCATTCGATTCATACATATAAAGCTATCTTATTCGAAGATTTAAACTTGTAATCACTAGAACATAGTTTAGTTAATTCTAAACTTGTTCGCAAATAAAGTTAATCCTTCTAACTTGAATTTTAAAATCAACTAAACACATGTTCTATATATATATGATATTCTAACTTAATGATTTAAAACCTGGAAACACGAAGAATATCGTAAAACCGGACATACGCCGTCGTAGTGAAATCGGGGGCTGTTTTGGGTTAAAAAATAAAAAGTATCTTAATCTTTGAATTGGAAGTTTGTTTTCTGGAAAAATGATATTACATATGAACATGATACTATATCCAAAAATCATGGTTAAACACAAAGTGGAAGTATGTTTTCAAAATGGTCATCAAGATGTCGTTTTTTCGACGGAAATGACTACCTCTTTAAAAAATGACGTGTAACCTGTATTTCCGACTATAAACTTATACTTTTTCTGTTTAGTTTCATAAATTTTAGTTCATTATGAAACCATATCAACTTGTATCACTCAAGACGGATTTGAAACGAAGAAATGACGGGTAAAACAAAATTGGATAAACTTGCTAGTTTTAGCATCGAAAATTTTGTAACAAATCTAGACTAAACATAACCTAACTAATTTATATTGTATTATACATATTATGTAATCTTGGGATACCATAGACACGTATACAATGTTTTGACATATCATATCGACCCATCTATATATGAGATGTGTTATAAAAATGAAATCTTGTGGTCTATTATTATGATTTGATAATATATAGGTTAAACCTATAACTCACCAACATTTTTGTTGACGTTTTAAGCTTGTTTATTCTCAGGTGATTATTAAGAGCTTCCGCTGTTGCATACTAAAATAAAGGATAAGATTTGGAGTCCATGCTTGTATGATATTGTGTAAAAACTGCATTCAAGAAACTTATTTTTGATGTAATATATTCTTATTATAAACCATTATGTAATGGTCGTGTGTAAACGGTATATTTTAGATTATCATTATTTGATAATCTATGTAATGCTTTTTAAAACTTTATCGGTAAAATAAAGGTTATGGTTGTTTTAAAAATAAATGCAGTCTTTGAAAAACGTCTCATATAGAGGTCAAAACCTCGCGACGAAATCAATTAATATGGAACGTTTATAATCAATATGAACGGGACATTTCAGTTGGTATCTGAGCATTGGTCTTAGAGAACCAGAAATTTGCATTAGTGTATCTTATCGAGTTCGTTAGGATGCATTAGTGAGTCTGGACTTCGACCGTGTTTACTTGAAAAACGATTGCTTAACATTTTTGTTGGAAACTATATATTGTTAACATGTAAATATTATGTGATATATTAATCTCTTAACGTGTTTGATATTGTGTGTTAGATGTCTACCTCTAGTACAAATCCCATCGACTCACCTAATAATAATGAAGAGTCGAATATAGTTTGGGAAGATTCACAAATTCCCGAAGAGGAACCGGAAGAGGAGGAACCGGAAGAGGAGGAACCGGAAGAAGAGGAACCAGAAGAAGAGGTTCCAGAGGAGGAAATATTAGGAACCATAGAAAAACAGATAAATAAAAGAAAATCCTCAAATAATGGACCAAAGTTAAAAATGGTCAATGGTGTTTCCACCGAGGAAGAAAAATATTGGGAAGATTACCAATTTTTCGATGAATCGGATCCCGATGAGGATTACGATGATGTTATAGAAATTACCTCGACCTAATTTGAAAAGGCAAAAGAAAATAATAAGGGAAAGGGCATTAAAATAGAGAAACCTGATTCCAACCCCGATGAACTTTATATGTATCGTCAACACCTGTATTTCTTAAGTTGTAACAATAACCCAGGAACCTCTAAGCCACCAGGTTTTTCTAAACTATTTGTGAAAACAACGGCTCGTATTAGAGGAACATCATATATCCCTAGAAAATTAGCAAAACGAAACAGGTCCGAAGAGGAAGAAACTAGTGAGTCGGAATAAAGAGTTGTAATCATGAGGTGTAAAATATGTAAAATAAGTGTGCTAGTACTTTTCTTGTTGTATGTGAAAATTGCTTGTATTATTTGATAATTATCTTTTACGAATCTAACCCTCGTCTATTTTTACAGTATTAAAACAAAAATGGATGTTAAGGATAGACAACCAAAAAATTTTAGAAGACCTACCCGGGGACATGATTGATGAAATCTTGTCTAAAGTTGGTCAGAATTCATTGGCACAATTATTTACGGCGAAATTAGTGTGTAGAACATTTGATGAACGTTCCAGGCATGCCTTAGTTTATAAAAGGCTTTCATTTGAAAGATGGGGTATATCACATTGGGGACACCGTAAGTTACGCCGCGTTTTCTTTAAAGCGTTAAATGCGGGGAACCCAAATGCAATTTTACGCAACGGGTTAAGAACCTATTTTGACTCAACATATCTCAACATAGGACTTCGTGAGTTAGAAAGAGCTTCTAACATGAAACATAAAGAAGCATGTTATGCTTACGGGTTAGTGATATTCGCTTCTCACCAAAGTGAGAAAAAGAACATCGGATTACAACTTTTAAATAAAACCTTTCCACAAGTGACGGATTCAGTAGGTGGGGTGAGAAACAAGGTTTTTAGATTATTACGGTGCTGTTGGACATTACGAAACCCTCGTCCCTTTGACGACATTACAACATGTTGTCTTGTCAACGGCCACAACGGTTATGTTCCACAAGACCAAGGATGGGATGTAGTCTTAGTAAAACCAGAATGCATGATTTGTTTCTGGACTTATGAATTACGTGTTTTTATTGCCTTTGCTGAACGACTTGTGTATTAACTAGGATTGTTGTCACAACTATTTTGTATCAAAGATATTGTGTGCTATATTTCATACTATATGTATAATAGTGGTATTGTAAGTTTGTAAAATATTGTATAAAAGTTTGAACGCGAAATATTATTATAATCAGTTTTTCATATAGAATTGTAGTAGTTGAATTGTATATTAGCTACTAAGTATGAACTTAACGGGTAGGTACTACCCGAATTAAAACTATAAAACGCTAATATGAAGAAAAAGCTTTTATAAATGAGTTCATATTATGCTACGAAATACTATTGACTACACTTAATATTCTATATGATTAACTTAATTCTTTTGAGCTATTTTTGAAGGAAATGGCACCGACGAATCGTCAGAATTTGAACATGAGCGAGGAAGACTTCCGTGTTTTCCTTGCAGCAAACATAGCCGCGGTACAGGCTGCAATGCAAAACAAAAACAATAACTCTGAATCTAGCAATACAAATAACGCCACAAGAAATTATGTAGGATGCTCCTACAAAGAATTCATTGCCTGTAAACCTTTGGAATTCGATGGAACCGAGGGTCCAATCGGATTGAAACGGTGGACCGAAAAGGTTGAATCGGTGTTTGCCATAAGTAAGTGTACTGAAGAAGACAAAGTAAAGTACGCTACGCATTCCTTCACAGATACTGCCTTAACATGGTGGAATACCTAACTAAAGCAAGTGGGACAAGATGCTGCGTACGCACTACCGTGGTCAGCATTCAAACATCTAATGACTGAGCAGTATCATCCCAGAATCGAGGTCAATAAGCTCAAAGTAGAGCTTAAAGGATTACGAACACAAGGTTTCGACATTACCACATACGAACGACGATTCACGGAGTTGTGTTTATTGTGCCCAAGAGCGTTCGAAAATGAAGAGGAGAAAATCGACGCATTTGTAAAAGGGTTACCAGAAAGGATCCAAGAAGATATAAGTTCACACGAGCCCGCCTCTATACAAAAGGCGAGTCGAATGGCTCATAAACTCATAAATCAGATTGAGGAAAGAGTTAAAGAGCAGGCGGCCGAAGAAGCCAACACGAAACAAATCAAGAGAAAGTGGGAAGAAACCAGTGACAAGGGTCACAGTTTTAACAATCAACATAACAATCACAACTACAATCGCACCAATTTTCACAACAACAAATGCAACAACAACAACAACAACAACAACCACCCCAGCAACAACTACAACAACCATTTCAACAACAATAACAACCGCAACAACAACAATCCCAACAATAATAACAAGAGGCAGAAACCATGTCAGAGGTGTGAAGGATACCATCCGACTGGGCTCTGTACGGCAGTGTGTACTAACTGTAAAAGAAAGGGCCATGGTACGACAAAGTGCGAAATCTACGGATCAATGGCTAAGGGAACAAATAATGCCAGAACAAGTTATGCCGACATTACCTGTTTTGGATGCGGGAAGAAGGGCCATTACAAAAATACGTGTCCAAATCAGGGGGATAATAATGGGTAAGGTAGAGGAAGAGTCTTCAACATTAATGCGGTTGAAGCGCAGGAAGACCCTGAGCTTGTTACGGGTACGTTTCTTATTGACAATACATCTGCTTATGTTTTATTTGATTCGGGTGCGGATAGAAGCTATATGAGTAAGGATTTCTGTGCTAAAATAAATTGTCCATTGACGCCTTTGGATAATAATTTTTTACTCGAATTAGCAAGCGATAAATTAATTACAGCAGATAAGATATGTCAGAATCGAGAAATTAAACTGGTTAGCAAAACGTTTAAGATTGATTTGATACCAGTAGAGTTAGGGAGTTTTGATGTGATAATCGGCATGAACTGGTTGAAAAAGGAGATAGCGGAAATCGTATGTTACAAAAATGCGATTCACGTTGTAAGAGAAAAAGGAAAACCCTTAATAGTGTACGGAGGAAAGAGCAACGCGAAGCGTAATCTTATTAGTAATTTGAAGGCGCAAAAACTAATAAGAAAAGGTTGCTATGCCGTTCTAGCACACATCGAAGAAGTCAAACCCAAAGAAAAGAACATCAATGGTGTTCCCGTCGTAAAAGAATTTACCGATGTATTTCCGAAAGAATTACCGGGACTACCTCCACACCGATCTGTTGAATTTCAAATAGATATCGTACCAGGAGCTGCACCAATAGCTCGTGCTCCATACAGACTCGCACCCAGCAAAATGAAGGAACTCCAAAGCCAATTACAAGAACTCTTAGAGCGTGGTTTCATTTGACCAAGCACATCACCATGGGCAGCCCCTATTTTGTTTTTCAAGAAGAAAGATAGTACATTCAGGTTGTGTATCGACTACCGAGAGTTGAACAAACTTACCATCAAGAACCGTTACCCACTACCGAGAATCGACGACTTATTTGATCAACTACAAGGTTCGTCAGTTTATTCGAAGATTGATTTACATTTCGGATATCATCAAATGCGGGTGAAGGAGGATGATATTCCGAAAATAGCTTTTCGGACACGTTACGGTCATTACGAGTTTATGGTTATGCCATTTGGTTTGACTAACGCACCAGCTGTGCTCATGGACCTTATGAACTGAGTGTGTGGACCATATCTTGATAAGTTTGTCATTGTTTTCATTGATGACATACTTATCTACTCAAAGAATGATCAAGAGCACGAAGAACATTTGAGAAAAGTGCTAGAGTTGTTGAGGAAAGAAAAACTGTACGCTAAGTTTTCAAAGTGTGCATTTTGGTTGGAAGAAGTTCAATTCCTCTGTCACATAGTGAACAAAGAAGGTATTCAGGTGGATCCGGCAAAGATTGAAACCGTTGAAAAATGAAAAACCCCAAAAACTCTGAAACACATACACCAATTTTTAGGATTAGCGGGTTACTACAGAAGATTCATCTAAGATTTTTCCAAAATAGCAAAACCCTTGACTGCATTAACGCATAAAGGGAAGAAATTTGAATGGAAGGATGAACAAGAAAAAGCGTTTCAATTGTTGAAGAAAAAGTTAACTACGGCACCTATATTGTCAATGCCTGAAGGGAATGATGATTTTGTGATATATTGTGACGTCTCAAAGCAAGGTCTCGGTTGTGTATTAATGCAACGAATGAAGGTAATTGGTTATGCGTCTAGACAATTGAAGATTCACGAGCAGAATTATACGACGCATGATTTGGAATTAGGCGTGGTTGTTTTTGCATTAAAGACTTGGAGGCACTACTTATATGGGGTCAAAAGTATTATATATACTGATCACAAAAGTCTCCAACACATATTTAATCAGAAACAACTAAACATGAGGCAGCGTAGGTGGATTGAGTTATTGAATGATTATGATTTCGAGATTCGTTACCATTCGGTGAAGGCGAATGTGGTAGCAGACGCTTTGAGTAGAAAGGACAGAGAACCTATGTGGGTAAAAGCTATGAATATAATTATTCGTACTAACCTTACTACTCAAATAAAGGAGGCGCAGCAGGGTGTCGTAAAAGAAGGAAATTTGAAGAATGAAATACCCAAAGGATCGGAGAAACACCTTAATATTCGAGAAGACGGATCCCGGTATAGAGCCGAAAGAATTTGGGTACCAAAGTTTGGAAATGTGAGAAAAATGGTACTTGGGGAAGCACATAAAACCAGATACTCAATACATCCCGGAGCGGGAAAGATGTACAAGGACCTCAAGAAACATTTTTGGTGGCCGGGTATGAAAGCCGATATTGCGTGATTGTTTGACGTGTTCTAAGGTCAAAGCTGAACATCAGAAACCATCAGGTCTACTTCAACAACCTGAAATCCCAGAATGGAAATGGGAAAATATTACCATGGATTTCATTACTAAATTGCCAAGAACTACCAGTGGTTATGATACTATTTGGGTAATAGTCGATCGTCTTACCAAATCAGTACACTTTCTGCCAATGAGAGACGATGATAAAATGGAGAAGTTAGCGCGATTATATTTAAAGGAAGTTGTCTCCAGACATGGAATACCAATCTCTATTATCTCTGATAGGGATGGCAGATTTGTTTCAAGGTTTTGGCAGACACTGCAATAAGCATTGGGGACTCGTCTAGACATGAGTACTGCTTATCATCCAAAAACTGATGGGCAAAGTGAAAGGACGATACAGACCCTTGCAGACATGCTACGAGCATGTGTTATCGATTTCGGAAACAGTTGGGATCGACACCTACCGTTACCAGAATTTTCCTACAACAACAGTTACTATTCGAGTATTGAGATGGTGCCGTTTGAAGCACTTTATGGTAGAAAGTGCAGATCTCCAATTTGTTGGAGTGAAGTGGGGGATAGATAGATTACGGGTCCGGAGATAATACAAGAAACTACCGAGAAAATCATCCAAATTCAACAACGATTGAAAACCGCCCAGAGTCGACAAAAGAGCTACGCGGATAGTAAAAGAAAAGATATAGAATTTGAGATTGGAGAGATGGTCATGCTTAAGGTTTCACCTTGGAAAGGCATTGTTCGATTTGGTAAATGGGGGAAACTAAATCCAAGGTACATTGGACCATTCAAGATTATAGATCGTGTCGGACCAGTAGCTTACCAACTTGAGTTACCTCAACAACTCGTGGCTGTACATAACACTTTTCACGTCTCGAATTTGAAGAAATGTTTTGCTAAAGAAGATCTCACTATTCCATTAGACGAAATCCAAATCAATGAAAAACTTCAATTTATTGAAGAACCCGTCAAAATAATGGATCGTGAGGTTAAAAGACTTAAGCAAAACAAGATACCAATTGTTAAGGTTCAATGGAATGCTCGTAGAGGACCCGAGTTCACCCGAGAGCGTGAAGATCAGATGAAGAAGAAATACCCGCACCTATTTCCAGAAGATTCGTCAATACCTTCTACAGCTTAAAATTTCGGGACGAAATTTATTTAACGGGTAGGTACTGTAGTGACCCGAACTTTTCCATGTTTATATATATTAAATGAAATTGATATTTACATGATTAAATGTTTCCAACATGTTAAGCAATCAAACTTGTTAAGACTTGATTATTTGAAATGAGTGTCATGTAGACAATTGACCACCCAAGTTGACCGGAGATTCACGAACGTTAAAACTTGTAAAAACTATATGATGATGATGATATATATATATATATATATATATATATATATATATATATATACATATACATATATATTTAACATGATATTATGATAAGTAGGTATATCACTAGGTATATTAACAATGAGTTATATACATAAAAATGAGACTACTAAGTTAAGAAACTCGAAATGATATATATAACGATTATCGTTATAACAACGTCTTACTAAATACATATGTATCATATTAAGATATTGTTACACTATATTTAACATGATAAAATGATAATTATATATATCATTAAGTATATTAACAATGAACTACATATGTAAAACAAGACTACTAACTTAAGAATTTCGAAACAATATATATACGTAACGATTATCATTGTAATAGTATTTTAACATATATATATGATGTTAAGATATATTCGTACACCATGTTATCATGTTAACATAACAATTTAACATCCCATTTAAGTATAATAACAATGAATTAATTACATTTAACAAGATCGTTAACTTAAAGGTTTCAAAACAACACTTACATGTAACGACTAACGATGACTTAACGACTCAGTTAAAATGTATATACATGTAGTGTATTTAGATGTATTAGTACACTTTTGAAAGACTTCAAGACACATATCAAAGTACTTCTACTTAACAAAAATGCTTACAATTACATCCTCATTCATTTTCATCAACAATTCTACTCGTATGCACCCGTATTCGTACTCGTACAATACACAGCTTCTAGATGTATATACTATTGGTATATATACTTCAATGATCAGCTCCTTAGCAGCCCATGTGAGTCATTAAACATGTGAGAACCATCATTTGGCAACTAGCATGAAATATCTCACAAAATTACAAAAAATATTATAAATCATTCATGAATTATTTACATGAAAACAAACTTACACATCCTTTATATCTAATCCATATACCAACGACCAAAAACACCTACAAACTCTTTCATTCTTCAATTTTCTTCATCTAATTGATCTCTCTCAAGTTCTATCTTCAAGTTCTAAGTGCTCTTCATATATTCTATAAGTTCTAGTTTTATAAAACCAAGAACACTTTCAAGTTTGCAAGATTACTTCCAAACTTTCTAATCCATTCCAAGTAATCATCCAAGATCAAGAAACCTTTGTTACTTACAGTAGGTTATCTCTCTAATTCAAGGTAATACTCATATTCAAACTTTGATTCAATTTCTATAACTATAACAATCTTAATTCGAGCAGAAATCTTACTTGAACTTGTTTTCGTGTCATGATTCTACTTCAAGAACTTTCAAGCCATCCAAGAATCTTTTGAAGCTAGATCATTTCTTGTCACTTCCAGTAGGTTTACCTACTAAACTTAAGGTATTAATGATGTTCATAACATCATTCAATTCATACATATAAAGCTATCTTATTCGAAGATTTAAACTTGTAATCACTAGAACATAGTTTAGTTAATTCTAAAATTGTTCGCAAATAAAGTTAATCCTTCTAACTTGACTTTTAAAATCAACTAAACACATGTTCTATATCTATATGATATGCAAACTTAATGATTTAAAACCTGGAAACACAAAGAACACCGTAAAACCGGACATACGCCGTCATAGTAAAATAGGGGGCTGTTTTGGGTTAAAAAAAATAAAAAGTATCTTAATCTTTGAATTAGAAGTTTGTTTTCTGGAAAAATGATATTACATATGAACATGATACTATATCCAAAAATCATGGTTAAACACAAAGTGGAATTATGTTTTTCAAAATGGTCATCAAGATGTCGTTTTTTTCGACGGAAATGACTACCTCTTTAAAAAATGACTTGTAACATGTATTTCCGACTATAAACTTATACTTTTTCTGTTCAATTTCATAAATTTTAGTTCATTATGAAACCATAGCAACTTGAATCACTCAAGACGGATTTGAAACGAAGAAATGACGGGTAAAACAAAATTGGATAAACTTGCTAGTTTTAGCTACGAAAATTTTGTAATAAATCTAGACTAAACATATCCTAACTAATTTATATTGTATTATACATATTATGTAATCTTAGGATACCATAGACACGTATACAATGTTTTGACATATCATATCGACCCATCTATATATATTATTTGGAACAACCATAGACACTCTATAT